>NW_028301555.1:2417500-2422500 GCF_042242905.1 Orbicella faveolata
GATTGCGATAAACAACTCCCAAGTTGTTATAGCTTATTGCGACGTCAGCATCTTCCTCGCCGAAAATCTTTTTCCTGAAGATCAGTGCCTTCTCGTGGTATTCTTTTGCTTCATTGTCCTTTCCAAGATCTTGATAAACATTTACCAAGTTGTTATAGCTTCCTGCGACGTCAGCATCTTCCTCGCCAAGAATCTTTTTCTTGATCATCAGTGCCTTCTCGTGGTATTCTTTTGCTTCATTGTACTGTCCAAGATCTTGATAAACAATTCCCAAGTTGTTATAGCTTGCTGCGACGTCAGCATGTTCCTCGCCGAGAATCTTTTTCCTGATGATCAGTGCCTTCTCGTTGTTTTCTTTTGCTTCATTGTACTGTTAAAGATCTTGATAAACAACTCCTAAGTTGTTATAGCTTGCTGGGACATGAGCATGTTCCTCGCCGAGAATCTTTTTCCTGATCATCAGTGCCTTCTCGTTGTTTTCTTTTGCTTCATTGTACTGTCCAAGATCTTGATAAACAATTCCCAAGTTGTTATAGCTTGCTGCGACGTCAGCATGTTCCTCGCCGAGAATCTTTTTCCTGATGATCAGTGCGTTGTCGTGGTATTCTTTTGCTTCATTGTACTGTCCAAGATTGCGATAAACAATTCCCAAGTTGTTATAGCTTGCTGCGACGTGAGCATGTTCCTCGCCGAGAATCCTTTTCCTGATGATCAGTGCCTTCTCGTGGTATTCTTTTGCTTCATTGTACTGTCCAAGATTGCGATAAACAATTCCCAAGTTGTTATAGCTTGCTGCGACGTCAGCATGTTCCTCGCCGAGAATCCTTTTCCTGATGATCAGTGCCTTCTCGTGGTATTCTTTTGCTTCATTGTACTGTCCAAGATCTTGATAAACCGTTCCCAAGTTGTTATAGCTTGCTGCGACGTCAGCATGTTCCTCGCCGAGAATCTTTTTCGTGATGATCAGTGCGTTTTCCTGGTATTCTTTTGCTTCATTGTACTGTCCAAGATCTTGATAAACAACTCCCAAGTTGTTATAGCTTGCTGCGACGTGAGCATGTTCCTCGCCGAGAGTCTTTTTCCTGATGATCAGTGCGTTCTCGTAGTATTCTTTTGCTTCATTGTACTGTCCAAGATTGTAATAAACATGTCCCAAGCTGTTATAGCTTGCTGCGACGTCATAATGTTTCCCGCCCAAAATCTTTTTCCTAATGATCAGTGCCTTCTCATGGTATTCTTTTGCTTCATTGTACTGTCCAAGTTTGAGATAAACATCTCCCAAGTTTTTATAACTTGATGCTACGTTGAAATGATGCTCACCGTGAATTGCTCGGTAGATCTTCGTAGCTTCCTCGTGGTAAGATATTGATGATTTATACTGGCATGTCATTGATAATGTTAAGCCGTGAGTTTCAAAGACAGTTGCTTTAATTACGTCGCCCTCTTGTGTGCTACTTATATATTGAACAAGATCACAGGCCGATTTTGAAAACAGAATTGCGCTGGATGAATTACTAAGATCAACAAACACAGAAGCAGTTGAACTAAGCCACGAAACGACATCGTCAGGAGAAATGAAGGGTTCTAACTCCTTCACCCAGAAAACTTTAGCAGAAAAAGTGTTTGTAAGAATTTCGTACAACTCTTTGCAATGAGTTGTAATCCGACGAAGCAATACGCAAACGTCCCCACTTCCATACAAACCATTGTGCTCCGACTCAATAAGGGAGTGAAAAACCCGAACTGCTACAGATAAACATTCACATTTCTCTTTGACCTCCATTAGTGGCATTTTTCTGAGTACTTGATGAACAACGTTATGCACTCTTAAATAGTCGGGTGCCTTGTCTTCAATGTATAAAACCATAATCAAGGAGGAGTTTAAAATCTTTGCTTTGATTAACTCGTCAGTCTGTCCCGAAGTGCGAACATTGACAAAGTTGACAGCTGTTTGAATTGGGAGAGGTTTCGAATCACATAGGGAGAAAAGGAGAAATGTCTGTCGAAGAACGTCATCGCTTTCCAAAATGCTCTCTAACGCCAGTTTTATTGCTGCAGTCATTGTTTTTGAATAAACTGAATTCCTATCAGCGAGGGGTTCTTCTGTTATTTCACGACCGCCTCCAGTAAGTCTTTCCAAGTAGTTATTCCAGCCATAGGTTGGAGAACCATGACTCACAAATTGTACGTAAAATGCAGCGGCTGCTAAGGCAAGCGGCTGATACTCGAGAACCTTGGCAACCTTTTGAACTAGCTCGTCATTGGAAATTTGCGACACTTGTTCCAAAAGCTCTACTGCGTCCCCGGGCTGCATTCCTGCACTGAGTGACTCATGGTAAGTATGGGGAGCATTTGTAGGAATTGCACTGGTATCTTGAGTTGTAATCAGCACCTGACCATGGCCCCACTCTTCACTGGCAGTCTGAGGTAGGAACTTACAAACTGAGGACAGCTCAACAACGTTGTCTGCTATTATTAACCACTTTGAGAACTGTTTAAACTTTGGCAGAATTAAACACCGGAGATGCTGAATTTTTTCCTCGGGGCTGATTGCTTTCGTGGTAGCCAGGTTGGTGTAACTGTAATTGGGAATTCCCACATGTTTAGCCAGATTAAAGTAGGAATCAGCCAGCGTTTCAAAGGTTTCGGCATTCAGGGTTGCGACGAATGTTAAGCCTTCACTTTCACCTGATCCTATTTTGAAGAACTCTTCTCCAATTTGACGAGCAATTTGAGTTTTGCCACATCCAGGATTTCCTGATAAATAAATGGTACTGACTGCTCTGTTACTTCCATTGTCCAGCTCTTGCATTTTTGTCATAATCCTTGTGACGTCATTTGAACGTCTGATAATTTGGTGAGATGGCTTGGAAGTGAGATTGCAGAAAGACTCAACTTTGGAATTAATCTCTTGCGTAAGACATTCAACCTGCTCTTCTTTTTTTTGTATCGTGTCTTGTGCAACTTGTAAATCAGATTTGACTTCTTTCAATTCTGACTGGAGATTAGCAACCTGTGCCTTAAAGTTGCTTACTTCTGCTGTGGGAAAATTCGTCTGGTTTTTAACCGTCTCTATATCACTGATCGGAAGACTCATAGAGTTGAACGCCAGCAACACCCTTCCGACATAGCCAGTGAATTCAGCATCAGTAAGTTTCGCCTCGCTGATATGAGCAATGTCATTTCTGACTTGACGAAGATCATCAACTTCTTTCTTGATGGCTGCACTCAGCGTTGTCCCAATGCTATCTGAGTACAGGATCGCGAAAAACAAACAACTACAATCCCATTCTGCCGTGTTTCCGTTCTGTATAGTCGCCAGATAGCGCGAATTCTTCGAACGGCTTTTTCTAGACTCCTTGTTAAAAAAGTCCAAACCATTCTTTGGCGTGTCTTTCCATTCTCCAAGCGTTGTTTTGTATAGGAATTCCCATTCTTGTTTGAGGAGTTTTCGTAGTCCCTCTGGAACCAAGTTAAAAGCGACGTAGCAAATTCGGAAATAGTTCAATTGTTCTGGGTTATACTCCATTGCTATACCATTAGGTTCTGGTTACCAAGATTTACGCAGAGCAGTGAATGGGCCGTTTATTCTAGAAACGTTTTCTCCGGCCCTCTGGACAAAGTTTTCTTGGTGCTTGTGTTTCTGCCTGTGAATATAAAGATGACAGAGGACGAATGATTCATCGAGGCGGTCTTCATCTTATTTAGTACAACTTAAGTGCTAAACTGAGGGTTAAAGGGCCTATTAACAAGCTTTAACGGGTCTTTTTAAGCCGTTGCTAAGGAAAATGTATTCTCATATAACGTTGTCATTTTTAGTTAGTTCAGAGTTATTTCATGTGTTTTAACCTTTTTATGATCAGTAACACCAGTGACGACGTGATCTGCAGGCCACGCCCATTACTTTAAGGATATTTTTTCCACTTACAGAGAGTGTGCATTGCCACGCAATAAAAGATAAAATCAAGAGCCATTCACTGGATAAATTAAAGTCAAGAAATTGTGATATTGTAGACGATAAATAAAAAAGACAGTTCTCCAAGTTTAATGCGTGTGCGTCGTCCCAAAGTTGATATGTTCGTCGAAATGTTCCACGCAACATTATAGAGCCTAGCATGCAGCAGCCATGTTGGAGGACCTCCTCAGTCCTCCAACTGAATATGGCGGCCGGAAAATAGTGTAAACATCTGGAACTTACTTTGGCTATCTAGACGACTGATTATCTGAACCGAACCAAAAAACATTTACACAAGAACTTCTCCTAATACGTTAACTCCTAAAATGGCTAAAAATCACGAGATAAGTGTATATTTTTCGACAAACGCGATCTTAGCTTCATGTCATGCACCGCCATAACTCCGAAATTTAAAATGCGCTGGTTTCCAAACGAAGGACGCCATTGAGCTGGAAAGTTGTAAACAGATATAAATTGAGTACCTCTTATGCCTGATGAGGATAAAACCTTTAGTGGCTTTGATGACGTCACGTGAACACACTCCATAAAGGACCCGTTCCAAGTACTTATCGCGACGATTTAATTGCATAACTGAGGAGATTGTTTCGTTTTTTTTTTACAGTGACCTTTGAACGACAAACATCTGCTTTCGTAGTTTTCCACTTACCTAGCTATAAAAGATGGAAAGAAAACCTTGTTTGGAACAAAATCGTTTGGATTGTTATTGGCTTTATCGTGAAGTTCGCCGTAAGGCATTCGCGACCGGGAAATTTTTCATGTACATGTTATGTCATATTCCAGAATAAGAAATCACATGTCCCTCTCAGGTTTTAGTTCATCAGATATACTACCCTCTAAAAAATTCATGTTTTACAATTGCATTTGTTAAAAATTTATAGCTGCGTTACTCATAGGTGCGTGACAAAAAAGGAAATTCATATCGTGACAAGGACCGTGACAGTAATCAACAACCAAACAGATTAATGTAACTAAGCTTGAGCGACAAGTTAATCACGTGAACACAGAATACATTTACAATAAGGAA
>NW_028301555.1:2427500-2495000 GCF_042242905.1 Orbicella faveolata
CCTCAAGAGGTGTAAAGACCCGGTGTGGCGACGGTGGACGGATGACTATTTACGGGGATTACGCGAGCAGCATCGCCTTACACATCCGGGAAACCAAAGTGAAATAAGGAATTGCCATCAAGACCCATCAACATGTTTTTTTGTCTCTAAAAGAAATTTCCTCAGTTCGTAGAACAGATATACACCAGTTAGGGGAATTTGTGTGTCATATCAGGACCTTATCAAAACCAACCAATTACAACCATTAGCACTTCTAACTGTTGTTCTTTGACTAAAAAACTTGGTGAGGAAGTTACAATGGCGGAGGTTTTTTCGCCGGTTTGTTTACTGCGGGAAATTACCAACTAAAATATGCGCGACAAAGTCCATTGCATAATAGTGCAAGTTGGGACTGAAAAACAGAGAAATTTTAATCTAAAAAAAGCAAAGATTAAAAGATGTGCAATTTGTAAGATTATTGATTGATTGTTTTCGTGCCGTGGGGCGATCAAGGCCAAAATAAATATCTTTTGAAAGCCAGTGAGACTTGACAGCGCGAAAGCAAAGTAGTAGGATTAAAATGCTTCTGAACAACAAATGTGCATAATACCTGGAACAGACTTGGTTTTACTGATTTGTTGTCCTGTGGTTTCTTCAAATGATCAAAATCTGCAATAACAATCCAATTAAAATTGACGTTAACACAGCCTTCCTAAATGACACTTTGGAGAAGTAGATTTTGCCTTAAACTTTTTACAGTGTTAACAGCAAACATCAGAGGTCACGAACTATTTATTCAGCAATCGAAATATGAATCTGCTACCACATTGTTAAACAAATAAAAACGTTTCTACCTTCTGATGTTTCGTCTCAAATCAGTATCACAAAGGAATCGCCACTTCCTCCTTTTTCTTCTTTACCAAACACCTGTAAATAAATCAGAAAGCTTCAACGACATATCAAAGGAAACGGAAGGTGCTGATGAAGCAATATTTAACTGAGACTAACACACTCTTTATACTACAATCTTGGTCGGAATAAAATACGAAATAAAACTACGCCTCCCCCCGAATCGATGATGAACTGGCGCTAAACCCAAAACAAGCCAGCCAGCGAGACATGAGTGCGCGAAAGCAAAGTAGTAGGATTAAAATGCCTATAAACAACAAATGTGCAAAATACCTGGAACAGATTCTGATGTCGTAGCTGTTTAAGTGTTTTTGCGGATTTGTTGTCCTGCTGTTTCTTCAAATTATCAAAGTCTGCAATAACAATCCAATGAACATTGACGTTAACACAACCTTCCTAAATGACACTTTGGAGAAGTAGATTTTTCCTTAAACTTCTTACAGTATTAACAACAAACATCAGACGAACTATTTATTCAGGCAATCGAAACATGAATCTGTTACCACATTGTTAAACAAATAAAAATGTGTCTACCTGCTGATGTTTCGGCTCAAGTCAGCACTCCAAACGAATCGCCACGTCCTTCTTTGCTTTCTTTACCAAACACCTGTGAATAAATAAAAAAATTTCAATGTTTGGCCTGATTTGACACAAATTCTCCTTACTGGTGTATATCTATATTAGTACAAACTGGAAACTACGAGGGAAATGGAAAGTGCTGATAAAGCAGTATTGAACTAAGAGTAACACACTCTTCATACTACAGTCTTAGTCAGAATAAAATAAATAAAACCACTCCTCTCCCCGAATCAAAAATCAATGATGAGGCGGAGCTAAACCTAAAATGCGCGATTTTTTCTCATTGAAGTGGAGGGACGGATAGTCTTAATTTCTCATTGAAGTTGTCCAAGATTGTTAATTTTCCCCTTAGTAACACTGTGACAATCGTTTCTCTGTTCTGTTTATATAGAAAAGTGATTTGCCGCAGTGATTACCTTACGTCTTTCAAACACTTACAGTGTATCATTCGATGCCAATTGAATTTCCTGAAACAGATTTACCTTCAACTCTAAGTTTGTGTCTTCTCGCTGTGTAGGTCATAGACCGGACTCGAGATAGCGGCGGCATTCGCGCCTACTCTATAAGCATATTTTGCATTTTTTTAAGATCACAGTGTAAATCAGATTGACAAAATGAAATTGACTCAGAAAATGTAATATTTCAGTAGGAAGTAACAAGTCTAAAACACACGGTCTCTTACATATTATAAGTTCAGTAATAGAAAATGAAAGTAAAAATGTGCGAGCCACGGGTTATCTGATCTCCGCACATATTGACAATGATGGCTTAGAAATCACGAGATGACCACAAGACATAAACATAATAAAAAAAGGGGGTCAATTTGAACTAGAATGAAGAAGACTAGAATTTCCCTTGATTAAATTTAACATTCCGTCACAACAAGAATCGATTTCCCTTATATTTTCTCCCCTTTCTATATTTTTGATTGGATTTTCATTGCTTTATGTGTCTTTATCAATACGCCCCCAAAACACAACACCATCTCAAGAATGTCGATTTCCGGCCCTTGCTTCACAAAAACTACAAACTTTCTGTTTTGCATTTACCGACAATTAATTTACCTATTTTCGTTTTGTTGAGTGCCTTACATTGATCAGATCTAATCTCTCCTTACAACAACAATGCAAAATTAAGCGAGCAGGACGGCTGAAATACGGAATTGTCATGGACGCAATTATTTTGTTACTGAGGCAAATTCTCCCAGTTCGTACTATAAGAAATACATATACACCAGTAAGGAGAATTTGCGAGTCACATCAGGGCAGAACCAAAATTAACTACAGTAATTACAACCATTCGTACTTCAATCCATTGCTTTTTTACTAAAAAACTTGTTGAGCAAGTTATAATGTCGGAGTTTTCTTGGCCGGTTTGTTCGCTACGGGAAATCATCAAATGTCCATTGCCCAACAGTAAAAAAGTGCGAGCTTGCATAATGAGAAGTTTTGCTGCGACTAGAACCTACGACTGGCAATTTTCTTAGACAGATCTTTTTCGCCAGAGAAATCGATCTTCTATACGGCACTGAGAATTCAAAGACTTCGCCGGAATTTCTCGTTTTGATTGCAAAGACACACGAGATCTTCTCGAGTTCGTAAACCTTGGCATTTTCCTTGCTACGTTTGTTTTAATTCGCATTTTCTTAGACCTAAATGTGCTAAGAAAAAAAATGCAATTTATGCAGTGATAAAGGGACATGTATGTATGTACTGTACTTACAATTGTCCTGTTTCGCAGAATCTAAAGACCATCCCAAAAATTCTAAAGTTCACTTCGTTCTTAATGCCGTGAATCCAAATTATAAACTGACTGAAAATTTAAAAGAATGTGCTCTGTGAAGCGTTATTTGATCTACTTACATTCCGAAGTGTCCAGTTTGCATGACTTGTCGTCATTAGAATGCTTAGATCAACAAACAGTACAACATATAAAGTGACCATCACTATATTTAGCTTTTTGTTATGAATCCCTTCCTCGTGTTAAAGCCAAAGCGACTTGGGTTTGACTGCTTTATTAGTGATCCTAAAAGTCACTAGTAGCAAAAAAGTAGGGTAGAAGAAAAAAGTAAAAACTAATCACGGTCTTTAGTAAAGCGCTCGATGTATCCTTGTGGCAACCACTTCAGCAGTTCACTTTATTGTCAGATCAACATCTTATTTCTCACGACGCATTTTAGAGAAGTCAAGTGTACAGGTCTACAGAATTTTTAAACTGATCACCCATGCAAAGAAGAGGGGGACGTAAGGGTTTGCGGTGACGCGGTTTTGCGGAAATCTTTATTTTAACCTGCGGTATAGCGGTTTAATAAGACTGAGCGGTTTGCGGTTTTCATAAATTTTCGATCGCGGTAATCGGTAAAAAAGAGTCTGCAGCCGTCTGCGCTTTCCAGTTATGACAGTTATTACTCGGATCCTGACGTTTCCGATAACTTTTGATCTCTTCTTTACGTTTTGCAAGGGACCATTGTTGTGCAAGCAAACTTTGCTGTTTGTAATTTCCGCTTTTTCCACTTAATTATTGGTATGATTAACCATTTTATCCAATGATACGTCGACTTGTTGACTTTCCGGGCTGGGAATCTTTCGCTCCGATTTCTTACAGTATTTGCCGTGACCTCGTGCGGGGCAATGTCTGCCGACCAAGAAGAAGTGGTTATGAGGATGGTCGGGAAGAGACGATGTTACTTCAAGGAGAGATTGGAAGCTCGGCGACGTTTCTTCTGGGAGCAGGAACTCGCTCCTGGAGAGTTATACGCTTCAACAATCGTTTGCTTTACTGAAAACTTCATGGGGCTGACCACGTTGTCTTCGGGTCATTCAAAATTATTCTTGGAAAATTTTAAATGAAATTCAAGGTTGATTCAGTCGAATTGCGCCTTAAAATGGATGTTCCGAGCTCATATTCGGGATATTTGAACTTGAAAACTAGCATCTCGATGAATTTTCACCAAACAATAAAGTCGCGGAAAGCTTTCGTTGTGTAAGATTCCAGTGATTTCCAGTGCTGAAGTCGTAAACATCGATGTTTTGAATTGGGTAACTCAGCAGTATTCGTGCATGCGCAAGCGCACTTATATTAGTTCCGCAGTAGCATAACGAGGTCAGTCCCACGGACGTGTGTCAATTATTACAGTATTATTTTATAGGTGCGATGATCATACGTTGATTAACATTAACGTACACTTTTATCAAACTAAATAAGGTCGTATTTCTAATGGAGTGGCGAACTAGAAGTATCAATGACGGAACCGTAGCACATTTGTAACTACGGTTTCGGTATTTTGGTAAATTTCCATGCGGTATTGCGGTTTTTTACCTTTTTTTTACGCGGTTTTGCGGTTTTCGAACCCCCCTTACGCCCCCCTCAAAGAACCAAGTGAATTCATTGCAGAAGTCCAAGAGAGACAATTTAAATGTGTTCGTCTTGGTAATCAAAGGACGCTAACATTTTGATAAGAGATATTCTGAACAAGAGCGTAGGACTCGCGATAATAATTTAAGTTCGACTCTATAATGGACACGTTCCAAGTCTTTGCAGTAATCAGTAGCCTGATTGCGTAACATAGCAACAACAAAAATTGACTGACAGATTATTTCAATTTTGATTTTCACTGTGACCTTTGTACGACATACTTTGGTCACGTGTCTTCATCAAAACTAAAGAGCCACCAGAGTTTATATCCTCATCAGGCATAAGAGGTGCGAAATGTACATATGTTGACAACTTTTCAGCTCGTTAGCGTCCTTTTGGAAACCAGTGCAGTTAGAATTTCAGAGTAATGCGGCGGTGCATCTCACGATATTTAGCCAGTAAATAGGAAAAATGTTCATGTAAATATATGTTTGTGCAGTGCAGATAATCCGTCGCCCAGATATCGAAAGTAATTTTCAAATAGTTACGCTGTTTTCCGGTTGCCACAGACCCTAGACCACAGACGTAAAGCGTGGAGTGTCTTCTTTATTTATCTTCTATAAGATCCATTTTCTCGACTCCATTTTTTAATGCATTTTTGTTACTGCGTGACAGTGTATACTATATATAGAGACTGAACGAGAATCTTGTCTGGAACAAAATCGTTTGGATCTTCATTCGTGTTATCGTGAAGTTCGGTCGGAGGGCATTCGCGAACAGACTGAATGTTCAACGTTTACAGTGTATTACCGGTTTTCATCTTTTTGTCATATTCCAAATAAAAAATATCTTTTCTTCTGAGGTTTTAGTTTCATCAGATATATAGCCTGCGAACAGGCTCCGGGCGAGGGCGGGAAAAAACATTCGGCGAGCGCGGAACTGAAGAATTTGGAAAGTGGAGCGATCAGGGCGGGACGTGGGAGCCTGTAGACTTTGTTTTTGATGTGCCTGTCCGCCCTTAGTGATTAGCCTGTAACAAATCAGTCAATGCGGTAATTAGACCTGTCAAGAAGCTACGTTTTCTGTACAGGCAAACAGTTCTATAAATCGACCTAATCAAACAGCCCGGCTCGGCGTCTTAATATAGAGTGCAAGTAAGCAACATGTTCACGGAATATTTCAAACTTTGTCAAGAGCCTAAAGAAATTATAAGCACATGATAGAGGTGTCAAATTCTGCGAAACGACATGTAGATTCCAACCTCTAAAAGAATTTGCTACAGCACAGCCAAACGGCTCCACTCTACTTAAAATTCCTCCTCATAACAGAGCATAAAGTACCCTTTAGAATCACTTGCGAAATACTGAAAGGTTGGGAGACCGAAATTAAAAAGAGAACGGCAAATGCACAATTGTTATCAACCGAAGTACAGTAGTCGTGCAGGGCGGTCAACCGCAGTTTACAAAAATCTGTCAAATATTCATCTCAAAGATGTCAACAATCAGCGATTTAACCAATCATATCATGATACCAGGAACTGGTATCATAGAACATCAATAGAATGTCTACAGGCTCCCTCGCTTCGTTCGGGCTCACCGGGAGCCTGTTCGCAGGCTATCAGATATAAGACCCTATGAGATCAGAACTTGGTGTCTTGCGAAGTTGTATCTCGACAAGGCTTTTTAATGTCTTTAGAGCAAATAGAGCATATTGGAATTTACAGGTTTTTGAGTCGCGCGACATTAACGACATGTTTACAAGGAGCGAGGGTTACCTTAGAAGGTGGTTTACCCTAGCACTCACACATTTCCCCTTTTTTTCTTCATCGCGCTTACAAGGCAGCTGAGGGTTACCCTGGCAGGCGTGTTAACTTCTTCCCTTGTGAACACTCCAGGTAGGGTTAACCCGCCTACCCGGATTAACTTTCTAATTGTTTCCAGACACTTTGAGTGTAACCGCGCATAAAATTGTCCCGGGTTGTAGGGTTACCCTACCCGTAAAATTTTGCTTGTAAACCCGGGCTATATTTTGCCCTCCAGCTAGGGTTAACCCGCTTGCTAGGGTAACCCTCCCTCGGCCGGCCCTCCTTGTAAACAGGCCCTAAAATGGCGGCCAGAGAAAGCTGTCGCCTAGGTCAAGGGATGACTTACTATTTTTTTTAAAGTTTTTGTCAACGGAACAGTCCTTACATTACACGAAGTATTATTTTCAATATATCGGAGCTCTGTAATGAAAAGCTGTCCTTTTATAGCAAAACTCGTTAGCAGACTCGGTGGCAGACGTTTCGTGTTGCTCTACGGCCCGAAGGGGGGTACTCCCTTTTATGGGCTCTATAGGTATGTGGTATGTGTGGCCCAAAGGGTGTGGTTTTTCAGCCGTTTTGGTCATAAATAGGGTATTGATTTTGGCCATTTTGGTCTCAAATTAGGTATAGTTGTTGTACTCGTCTTGAACTAGGTATGTTTCTAAGAAGAAGCTACTTTTTCATCATTATCGATAAGCCATCAACAAAAGTTCTTCATAAATTATGTTTAGGGCAACTGTGTTCGCCGCAATGATCATAAATAGGGTATCGAATTTTTTGTCAAGTCATAAATAGGGTAGAGAAAATCGCAGATTTTGGTCATAAATAGGGTACGGGGTTTGGGAGGCGGTCCGCACACCCCCACCCAACTTTTCTGTGAGTACTCTCCGGATTCTACGGCCGCCATATTTGTGCCGCTCCGAGGGACACCAACATGGCGTGTCTAACCAGATCTCTTAAAATTTGGGTGAAACATTTCCTAAATATTGGCGAGGTTGTTTATATATCAGTCTATGATATCCCAGATTCTTGACTTTAATTATTCCACAGCATGGTTACGATTCTTTTTTGATGGCATGACAATGAAGACCAGTAATAAAACAGTTATAACGGCGGCTGATATTTTGAACTGGTACAGTTGAACACCGTTAGTACAGTCACCAACGGCCCATGAAAATTTCGCCGAAGTGACCGTGTTGATGGGGTAGCGTCAAATTTCATGACTGGTATGTTTTAAGTGACGTCTTGTCGGATATACAGATGTATCACACTTGCTCCTCTAAAAATCTGAAAAAGAATCCGAAATGCAGATATGATAACAAAAAATTAAAACCCCAATCAGTACATACCAGATTAACTGTAGAAAGACGTCATGTTACAGGCGCTTTGAATAAAAGAGAGTATTTCCTAATATTGTTTCACAATAGTTGTTTTGTTTGGTCAATTGTGAATACGTATTTGCTTCAAGTGGCCGTATTAACGGAGTAAAATTATAAAGGATTATACAGGTTGGGATTTCAGAAAGTGACCGCAGGCCGTACTATTAGGGTAATCGCGTTAACAGGGTTCTCTTACAAGAAAATGTATGGGCTTTTTTGCTGGAACAGAAATAATTGGCCGTAATAACGAGGTCACGGTAAGGCGGGGTTCTACTGTAGCTAAGAAATTGTTCCATATTTGTCAGCTGAGATAGAAGATTCTTGATTTATACAAGCGTTCTCAGCGCTTAACGCGTTTCCCAGCGGTTTATAAGAGTTTGAAGCGTAAATGTGCAAAACTTTTGAAAGAAAATGTTAAAAAAACGACTAGGGGAAAATCAAATTATGAGCCAAGAACTGTGGACTGTAAATGCATTCTCGACCTCAGAGCCTTCGCCTTGTCGAGAAAAACAGAAAAGCCCTGGGGTCGGAAATGTGCTACTCGCAGAATCGCAGAAGCAGAAAGGCCGCGTTTGTTTAGAATGCAGGATCTTGGTATCTTAGGACTACATAAGAGTTTATTTCATAAAAACGAAATGTCCATGTTAAGCGGATGCCTCCGCTGTATTTGTAGATTAAACTCCTAGCCACTGGAGCCTACTCTTACGGCTGTTACTAAAAGCGCGAGGCCAATACATTGTCCGAAAAAAAAAAAGAAAACTGCCCTAGAAACAACGACGGTTATAAAATGTTCAGGACCATTTTGAGCACTATTCTCACAAAACAAAGGGAAACTGAAGTATAAATACCATACGATGTTCCATAAATACAACATAGCAATAACTGCTATCGACAGAAAATCAAGATAACTTAATTAGGGTCCGTTAGTTGGTGTTTGTTCAACTTGCTAAAGGACGGTATATCCTATCGTAGTGACAAGGGGTGAATTCGTGCAAGGCCTCTGCGGGTGCAGATAAGTCTTGGTAGTTGTAACCTGACCTTTACCAATACTTTATTAGGCTGCGAAGCTGGCGGTCTTGTTGGGGATTTTTTGTGAGGTTTCGTGGCGCGGAACGAGCGGCGAGGGCGAGGCCACGAGAAGAATCACGGTCTCACCTTCGCGGCTTTTTTTACAGTGACCTTTGTACGACAAACGATCTACTTTCGTCGTTTTCCAGTTGCCTAGCTCTACTGGAGAGAAAACCTCGTTTGGAACAAAATCGCTTGGATTGCTATTCGCTTTATCGTGAAGTTCGGCCGCAAAGGATTTGCTGCCAAGAAGTGTATTGCCGATTTCTATGTTATTTTGTCATATTCCAAAATCAGAAATTACATAACCTTCTGAGGTTTTAGTTCATCAGATATACTACCCTCTAAAAAATGCATGTTTTATAATTGCGTTCAGTGCCTTACAGGGATCAGATCTAATACTTCTCACAACAACAACGCAAAATTATGCCTGCAGTCGGATGAAATAAGGAATTGCCATCAAGACCCATCAACACATTTTTTTGTCTGTAAAAGGAATTCCTCAGTTCGTAGGAACAGACATACACCAGTAAAGAGAATTTATGTGTCACATCAGGACCAAACCAATTACAACCATTAGCACTTCTACCTGTTGTTCTTTGACTAAAGACTTGGTGAGCAAGTTATAATGGCCGAGGTTTTCTCGCCGGTTTGTTTACTGCGGAAAATTACCAACTAAAATATGCGCGAGAAAGTCCATTGCATAATAGCGCAAGTTGGGACTGAAAGACAGAGAAATTTTAATCTAAAAAAAAGAAAACATTAAAAGATGTGCAATTTTGTAAGATGATAGATTGATTGCCTGCGTGCCGTGGGGCGATCAAGACCAAAATAAGTATCTTTTGAAAACCAGTGAGACTTGAGAGCGCGAAAGCAAAGTAGTAGGATTAAAATGCCTCTGAACAACAAATGTGCAAAATACCTGGAACAGACTCTGCTGTCGTTGTTGTTTAATTGGTTTTGCTGATTTGTTGTCCTGTTGTTTCTTCGAAAAATCAAAATCTGCAATAACAATCCAATGAACATTGACGTTAACATAACCTTCGTAAATGACACTTTTGGAGAGGTAGATTCTTCCTTAGACCTCTTTCAGTGTTAACAACAAACATCAGACGAACTATTTATTCAGGCAATAGAAACATGAATCTGTTACCACATTGTTAAACAAATGACAAAGATTCTACCTTCTGATGTTTCCGCTCAAATCAGCACCACAAAGGACTCGCCACTTCCTCGTTTCTCTTCTTTACCAAGCACCTGTGAAAAAATCAGAAAGCTGCAACGCCAGATCGATGGAAACGGAAAGTGCTTAACTAAGAGTGACATGCATTCTTCATACTACAATCTTGGTCAGAATAAAATAAGAAATAAAACCACCCCTCCCCCCGAATCAAAAATCAATGATGAACCGGCGCTAAACCCAAAACGAGCCATTTTTCCTTCATTCAGATTGTCCAAGATTGTACATTTTCCCCTAAGTGACACTGTGACAATCGTTTCTCTGTTGTGTTTATATAGAAAAGTGATTTGCCGCAGTGATTACCTTACGCAGCTCAAACACTTACAGTTTATCATTCCGTGCCAATTGAATTTCTTGGAACAAATTTATCTTCAATTCTAAGTTTGTTCCTTGTCGCTGTGCATGTAGGCTCGATTACCCGCCGCTTTTCGAGGAACATAGACCGACTCGAAAGATCGCGCCTACTCTATAAACATAGTTTGAATTTTTGAACACCAAAGTGTAAATCGCATTGACGAAAGGAAATTGACTCAGAAAATGGAATATTTCAGTAGGAAGTAACAATTCTAAACACACCTTTTCACATACTCTTACATATTATAAGTTCAATAATAGAAAATGAAAGTTATAACGTGCCAGCGATGGTTTATATGATCTCCGCACATAATGACAATGATGGCTTAGAAATCACGAGCTGACCACAAGACATAAACGTAATAAAGGGTCAACTTGAACTAGACTCAAGTAAACTTCTAGAATTTCCCTTCACAAAATTTCACATTATGTCACAACAAGAACCTATTTCCCTTATATTTTTTCCCCTCTCTATATTTTTGATTTGATTTTCATCGCTTTATGTGGCTTTTATTAATACGCCCCCCAAAAAACATCAATTAATAATGTCGATTTCCGGCCCTAGCTTCATAAGAATTGTAAACTTTCTGTTTAACACCTACTTACAATTGATTTGACCAGTTTCGTTTTGTTCAGTGCCTTACAGTGATCAGATCTAATCTCTCCTTACAACAACAGCGCAAAATTTAGCGAGTAGGTCGGCTAAAATAAGGAATTGCCATTGACGCAATTATTTTGTTACTGAAACAAACTCTCTTAGTTCGTAGTATAAGAAATACATATACACCAGTAAGGAGAATTTGCGTGTCGCGTCAGGGCAGAACCAGAACTAACTAATTACAACCATTCGTAAGTTCTTCAATCCATTGCTTTTTGACTAAAAAACTTGGTGAGCAAATTATGATGCCGGAGTTTTCTTCGCCGGTTTGTTCAAGTTGCTACGGGAAATCATCAAATGTCCATTGCACAATAGTGGAAAAGAGCGAGCTTTCATAATGAGGAGTTTCCCAGCGACTAAAACCTACAACTGGGAATTTTCCTAGAGAGATCTTTTTCGACAGAGAAATTGATCTTCTTTACGGCACTGAGAATTCAAAGACTTCGCCGGAATTTCTTGTCTTGATTGCAAAGATTAGAGACGCGAGATCTCACGAGTTCGTAAACCTTGGCATTTTCCTTGCTACGTTTGTTTTAAGGTTACCGTATACCTTCAGGGGTGTCTCACGTCCAAGCGATTTAGCGCGTCCGGTTTAAGCTGTAGATACCTAAACCCCATATCAAATTAAAGCTTATAGAGCTGGCTATCAAACCATACCAAAAATTTTGAAATAAAATGAACTGTCGATTTTTTCACGGCCACTAAATGCGAGCGTCCTAATCACCTTTTGGAAGCTACAAGTCAAAGCGAATTTTGTTTTTCGCTAATTCATTTTTTTCCTCGGTTTCAGGACAAAAAGCGCTAAAAAAGCGTGTCTGTGTTTTGCCACATTCAATTGCAGTAAAAAGTTACAGAACATTTTCGAAATAGGATTTTAAAAATGTGAAGTGATCGTACAAAAATTGCTCTCGGAGAAAAAATATTTCGAAATAAACAATTCGCAGACAGTTTTTTGTTTTTTATATGTTAATCTAGCTACTGTCCAAATTTGAGGGCAATCAAACAAATTCCCTTTGAGTTGTAACTCTTTAAAGTGTCTGCTTCAAGCGAAAACATTTATTCGAGAAAACAGCCCTAAGAAAAATCTCTTGCTTGGCAAACAAACTCCGCCCACAAACGCCTTCAACTGGGTTCTCAGATCACTGAGCCAATCAGAGCTTGGAAAATTTACTACCATTAACTCGCGGTGAAATTTACGCGTGAATCTCTAAAAAAAACCCTTGTGTTTCGCAATGCGCTCAAGGCGGAGAGATAATTTTTCTGTAGCTCGGTTTTTCTTGAAGCTGGTCTGGCAAAATGGGGAAGACGAAAAAGGATACGAACGCTAGAGTGGCTGGGCGACGAGAACAAACTGAACAAAAGAAAGCGCGGCGGAGCAAATGTGCATGGATAATATTCCAATGGATCTCAATGAGTTGGGCGATTCATCGGTATCGGACTCAACAAAAGAGTCAATGTAAACGTCGCTGTTATCGCTGTCGAGTTCCCAAATTTTTACGGAACGTTTCTCTTCTCTTGACTCGATCTTTTTGCCCGCTTGATACGATAGCTATAGCTTCATCCGCGAGGGCAACTTTCGCTTCTTCACTCATTGATGTGTTTTCATTCGTTCTTCGCTTTTACGAACTGGTAAACAGAGTTTTCCGTGGTCCATGTTTACTTATAACTTAATAGAATCACATCTAATACTATTTAGGAGGGCTCCACTGAAAACCACCTTTGGCGAGTTGGATTCCCTCACTAAATAATAATAATAATAATATTATTATAATAATAATAATAATAATAATAATAATAATAAAATATTTATATAGCGCCAATATCCTAAAAGTTCAAAAGCGCTTTACAGTTAGAAATATTAAAAACACTTAAGACTAATAAAGTAAAAATAAAAAAAATGTCCTTAAAAAGTTATAAAAATGCTTTTTTAAAAAGGAACGTTTTTAGTTTATGTTTAAAAAGGGACACTGAGGAGCTGTTCTTGATGTCAGACGGAAGAGTGTTCCAGAGTGTAGGAGCTGCTACAGAGAAAGATCTTGCGCCATATGTTTTCAAATTGAAGTGCGGAATGGAAAGAAGTTCTTTAGAAGATGAACGTAGTTGACGAGACGGAGTGTAAGGAGTGAGAAGATCACGAACGTATGAAGGTGCCAGATCGTTTAGGGCCTTGTACGTGATGAGTAGAATTTTAAAGATGATACGATAGTTAACAGGAAGCCAGTGGAGATTAAACAAAATAGGTGTTATTATTATTATTATTATTATTATTATTATTATTATTATTATTATTATAAAAATGCTTGGATCTGAGTAGCCTGCCAATTCGTGGTATCCACATATTCCCGCGAAAGTAGTCTCGGTTGATTACGTACACGTTATAGGGCTGTCAATCAAGAGGGAATCTAAGACCGTCCCAGAAATTCTGAAGTTCTTTGGGTAATGCCGTGAATCCAAATTGTAAAGCAAACGAGATTGAAAATTTGATTATTAGAATGTGCTCTGTGAAGCGTTATTTGATCTGCCCACATTCCGAAGTCTACAAAAAAGATGACTTGTCATCTCAGAATGCTTGGATTAACAAAGAGGTCAACATATGAAGTGATCATTACTATAATTAGCTTTTATCATGACTTCCCTTCATCATGTTTAAGCCAAAGGAATAATGACTTGTTTTTCACTGCTTTATCGGTGTTCCTAAAAGTTACTAGTAGCAAAAAAGTAGGGTCGAAGAATAAAGGAAAACCGAAAACACGGTCTGTAGTAAACCGCTCGATGTATCCGTTGCGACAACTACTGCAGTCTTCACCTTATATATTGTCAGATCAGCATCTTATTTCTCACAACATATATCGGAGAAGGAAATAACCTATTAGAGTTGGAACGTGGCCTACCATATCAGGTCCCCCATATCAGACCCCAACATACAATACGAGACCCCGACCTACCATATCAGACCCCAACGTACCAATTCAGACCCCGATCATATCAGTCGGGTTTGACTGTTTTATGTGTCGCGTTTAACTTTATGTTAACTGCTGTGCTAAGTAATACAGTAATTCTTCAGTAGTGTACTGAAATTATTATGAAATATGGTTATTACGAATAACAAACTGCAAGTTCACTGTCGCCATTGTTGCAACTTCCTTTCTAGCCTATAGACTTCACAGCATCGCGTTTCTTATTACCGCATTCTGGTACTATTTTGTTAGGAAATATATAAATTATAAATACTTTTAAAATATATTTTTGAAGCAAGCATCCGTCCCAAAACGTTCTAAGATAATTATATGTATCACTTTGTTTCAAGTCACGGAATCAGCGTCTTGAAATTTTTGTTGACCTCAAAATGCCTTTGTTTAGTAGCAGACTTCGCTGACAGATTGGTATCATGTCCGTCTCAGAACGAAGTTATTATCCGATTACTTCATGTAGTCACGCAATTCTCACACTCGCATATTACTCGTTTAATGTACCGAAGCTTTTCTATGCAATAAGGTAGATCGACGAGAAGTGTATAACACGTTGATAAAGATCAAGCGTAAGGTGATTTTATAGCATTTCTTTATTGGGATATTTGTATAATTTCACGCCCGAAATTTTTATAGTTATATTCATCGACAGCACTGGAAGGCCTCTTTCACTGTTTTTAAATACCGGTTTAAGCAATGTCGTATAGGTGAAAATAAGTCGTCTACTTGCAACGAGAGGGTATGGACTCCCATTAAATGACCAATTTTATTCCACGTAAATACATGTCGTTGACTGAAATTTTAAAATGAAATTTCACGTTTGACCTCTCCTGAATCAAATAAATAAACCCCTTCAGGCGGTTGGTATGTCTGCTCATAAATGTGCGCGGCTGAGAGATTGCCCGAAAAATGAATCTTTGGCGAGGGTTCGAGGGTTTCTGATGATTGTTGTAGTCGCGCACGAAAAGCGTGGGGTCTGAGATTGTAGGTGTCATGTTCAGGGCCTGATATTGTAGTCTCGCGCGAAAAGCGTGGGGTCTGACATTGTCGAGGCCTGATTTTGTAAGCTCGCACGAAAAGCGTGGGGTCTGAGATTGTAGGTGTCATGTTCGGGGCCTGATATTGAAGTCTTGCGCGAAAAACGTAACAACCCCGGAGGGGTACTTTGGGAATTTCTGGGTGAGGATGTGCCGCTGGGACCCTGGAACCCTTAGCCTATACCAGAGTTAGTTCAACTGAATTTTGCTACCCTATACTAGAGTGAACTCCCCAAATCCCTTCATCTATCGACACTCTTGAGGCTGATTTGCGTAAATTTAAACTTGCCGATTTGATTTTTTTTTTATATTTTTGAGTGGCAATTCCTGGTTTCCTTAGTCTAGATAAAATCTTCAACCAACTAGTCAGTTTTGTGAAAAATTATACCCTATTCTAGACCCAAACGCTCTGATTTATACACCCTATCCTAGAGTAAACTGCTTGAAAAACATACCTTTCACAGCGGCACATACCTATATAGCCCATATATGGCAGTGCCCCTCCCCCCCCCCCCCCCCAGGGTAGCAATCGACATTGTCGTGGCCTGATATTGTAAGCTCGCACAAAAAGCGTGGGGTCTGAGATTGTAGGTGTCATGTTCGGGGCCTGATATTGTAGTCTCGCGCGAAAAGCGTGCTGTCTGACATTGTCGGGGCCTGATATTGTAGTCTCACACGAAAAGTGTGGGGTCTGAGGTGGAGGGTCTGAGATGGGGGATCTGAGGTGGTGGGTCTGAGGTGGGGGGCTTGGGGCCTTAGATGGGGGGTCTGTGATGGAAAGTCTGAGGTGGAGGGCCTGAGATGGTGGCTTGAGATGGGGGCCTGAGATGGGGGGTCTGAAATGGGGGGCCTGAGATGGAGAGAACGTTCCAAACCTTGATCGAGATAGCGACGGCAATCGCGCCTACTCTTTAAGCATATTTTGCATTTTTGAACACCACACTGTAAATCACATTGACGAAATGAAATTGACTCAGAAAATGGGAGGTTTCAGTAGGTAGTGACAATTCTAAACACACCTTTTTACATACTCTTACATATTATAAGTTCAACCGATAGAAAATGAAAGTTAAAAACGTGCGAGCGACGGGTTATCTGATTTCGCCACATATTGACAATGATGGCTTAGAAATCACGAGCTGACCCCAAGACATAAACCTAATAAAGGGTGAACTTGAACTAGACTGAAGTAGACTTCTAGAATTTCCCTTCACTAAATGTAACATTCCGTCACAACAAGAATCGATTTCACTTATATTTTCTCCCCTTTCTGTTATTTTTGATTTCATTTTCATTGCTTTATGTGGCTGTTGTTAATAGGAACCCCTCCCGCCAAAAACAAACAAACAAACAAACAACAACATTTGAATAGTGTCGATTTCCGGCCCTATTTTGTAGCTTCATAAGAATTGTAAACTTTCTGTTTCGCACTTGCTTACAATTAATTTACCTATTTTCGTTTTGTTCAGTACCTTACAGTGATCAGATCTAATCTCTCCTTACATCAACAACGCAAAATCAAGCGAGCAGGTCGGCTGAAATAAGGAATTGCCATCGACACCATTATTTTGTTACTGAAACAAATTCTCCCAGTTCGTACCATAAGAAATACATGTACAGCAGTAAGGAGAATTTGCGTGTCACATCAGGGCAGAACCAAAACTAACTAATTACAACCGTTCGCACTTCAATCCATTGCTTTTTTACTGAAAAACTTGGTGAGCAAGCGATAATGCCGGAGTTTTCTTCGCCGGTTTGATTGCTACGGGAAATCATCAAATGTCCATTGCACAGTAGCGGAAAAGAGCGAGCTTGCATAATGAGAAGTTTCGCAGCGTCTAAAACCTACAACTGGCAATCTTCTTAGACAGATCTTTTTCGACAGATAAATTGATCTTCTGTACGGCACTGAGAATTCAAAGACTTTCCCGGAATTTCTCGTTTTTAGTGGAAAGATCAGAACAGACACGCGAGACCTCATGAGTTCGTAAGCCTTGGCAGTTTCCTTGCTACCTTTGTTATAATTCGTATTTTCTTAGACCTAAATATGCTAAGAAAAACGCAATACATACAATGATATGGAGACATGTATGTATGTACTGTACTTACAACTGTCCTGTATGGCGGAATCTGAGACCGTCCCAGAAATTCTGAAGTTCACTTCGTTCTTTGGGAGATGCCGTGAATCCAAATTGTAAAGCAAACAAGATTGAAAATTTAATCAATAGAATGTGCTCTGTGAAGCGTTATTTGATCTGCCCACATTCCGAAGTCTACAAAAAAGATGACTTGTCATCTCAGAATGCTTGGGATTAACAAAGAGGTCAACATATGAAGTGATCATCACTATAATTAGCTTTTATCATGACTTCCCCTCCTCATGTTTAAGCCAAAGAAATAATGACTTGTTTTTCACTGCTTTATCAGTGTTTCTAAAAGTTACTACTAAGCAGCAAAAAGTAGGGTTGAAGAAAAAAGTAAAAACGAAAACACGGTCTTTGGTAAACCGCTCGATGTATGCGTTGCGACAACTACTTCAGTCTTCACCTTATAGTCAGATCAACATCTTATTTTTCACGACATACATCGGAGAAGGAAATAACAGTGATGGCAAAGAAAGCCTAAAACGGCAGAGATCACCAAAAATCACAACGGACACACAGGAAATGAGTAAGTTTTATTAATCTTGCGTGTAAAATGTTCACATTTCGGAATATTTAGGGTTTTAAATCGACCGTATTACGTTCCCCATACTTTCCCTTGTAAAGCGTTCAAATTCTCCACGGCTCCTTACGTAACCTAACACCGCGTCAGTTCAGACTCGACTCGGGAAGGAGTTTCTCAAGTGCTTCTTTTCGCCGAATGTTTAATCGTAATGACCTATAATCGATAGGAAAATGCTTAGCTAGATATTTCTTGTTGATTTTGAGTTGGGTTGAGACAGAGAAATGGCGTTAGTGTTTTCGTGGATGTTCATGAAATGGCCATAAATCGTAAAGTTCTATGTAAACAATACGCCAGCACAGAAAAAATAATGAAGTCCACAGTCATTTTATGTTTTGTTTGTTTGTTTGTTTTTTTAAACTTTATTGATTGTTCTCACTATCCGTGTTAGAATAATATGCGTGAATTAAATTAGGGACAAGTGGCCATTTTTGCAGGGGTACCCTAACTTGAAGGGAATAAAATATTTTGACCCACTTTTTTTGTGCCCAATCATTCACTCCCCAAACCCAGGTTTGAGCGAAATGGGTGAATTGAGCTGTGTCACCTCCTGCCTGGTTCCCCTGGTTTTCTCGTGACACCACCCTTAATAAATGTAGTTTACGATAAAAAATATAATTTGAGCGAGTTTTTCCACAGGCAACTATTTGAGATTGCTAATGGGAAGTAACCTTAATTTATTTTTCGCTTTTCTCGAGACGTGAGCTTGGCACTCCCGTGATGCGAGGCAGAGGAGAGAGAGCCTGGGAACGAGGATGTATCCCATCATACACTAAAAGCACAATCTAAGATCACGTGTTCAAAAGTATGATGCCTTCGAAAATATGGCGGGTATTGTGTTTTCCAAGGTAAGACATTTTGGCGTTTTTCTGTTTTTTTTTGCTCTTTCTGTGGCTTGTTCTTATACTATCATTAGCAAAATGGGCAAGATTTCCGTATAACCCCATACATTTATTATGCATACAGCTCTTTGTTTAACTGAACAATAGCGAAAACAATAGCGCTCCTTTGAGACTTATCTGATTTGAATAACTCTAAATTTTACCATTTTTTTCTAAGTGTCGCATACTTTTTTTCGAATTTTCTATCTAAAATACGCAAAAACGGAACGATTTCTTGGAGACTTAGAATAATTTTTCGAGTTCTAGGTCTAAATTACGGAAAACCGAAACGAAATATCATAATTTTGGGCGCATTTACCGTGTTTGTAAACTGAGCGCAGGCTTAAAACTGCTTAAAATAATAGCGATTTAGACCTGTTCGCTAGTTTAAAAAAGCTTAAAATACTGTTTTAGGCCTAAGCAAAACCGGCTGCTTGCGGTTAGCTATAATCTTTTGCGCGGGTTAGCGACTATTATACTAATTTTTGTAAATGTAAACAAAGTGAAATAAAATTCTAGCTTACCTGCCGCGTCTCTCCGCGTTTTTTTTCCCTTTGATTTCCTTCCTCGAATTCAGACCCATGCGATGAAGCTGTATATTTTGTTTCTTTCCTCCATGAAGTGGCGATCAGATCACGACCTGTGCATACAGTGGTACGAGGAACACTTTACGCATCTTTGCGCACTTCGTATAAGCCGGCGATATGCTTGATAATGTTTCCAAAAGGATCATCTCCATAGTGCTGACGCCACGACCATTCCTGTAGATAGCTTTCGAAGAGATCTTTGGATGTTCCTGTACGAGGCATACTTCATTTGACTCCCCACCATGTATTTTCAATGCGCTTAGTGTGCGCACCTCTGTCTGGTTCTACGAAGTTTAGGCTGTGGTTGACTGTGAGAAGCGATTGGGAGAAAGAAAGAAATCACCCCCCACCCCTCCACCTTTTATTCACCAGGGACCCGCACATGCGATGCATGTTTTCGTGCAGCGTGCAACATGCGTTAAACACATGAATAAGTAAATTGTAATGTTAATTTTTTGGAATGCGAACTAGTCAAGTAAAATAAAAATTATTTTTGGAGGGGTAATTCTCAACTGAACCTCGTAGTGTAGTGGTGTAGAAGAGAGACTGGTAAGCGAGAGGTGTGCGAAAGGTAAGTGGTTCGAGACCTGATGGGATACAAGAGAAAAAAAGGAAAAAAAAATCCGTAAGGAACCTGGGTAACATGGAGAAGAAAAAGAGGGAAGAGGGGAGCTAGGGGAAGAAGAGAATCGGCGAAAAGACAACGCGCAATCAAATCCTCTTTTGTTCACACAGTAAGTAGTAATTATCAATGTATATATTCAATACCTTAGGGAGTTGCCATTGTCTTCAAAAACAATAGAGCGCATACATAATTAATAATTCTGCATGCATAATAAATGTATGGGGTTATACGGAAATCTTTCCGCAAAATGTACCCCTTTATATTGAAAACTAACTTGCAGCGTAAGGAAGCGTTTTTAGAAGGTAAATTCGAGCACATGGCAATAGCATTAACACTACATACCACAGTCAGTACATAAGCTACTAGATCACTAGGCTGGTCTTCATAGCAAATAGTGTCCAAGAGCGAATAGTTGTGCATATTTTTGAACGCTACATTTTAGCACATTGTTTTAAAGGTAGATTCTTTCGATAGAATAATTTGTGTTTGTGTTTAAACGATTTCTGATAGATTACTTGTTGTTTTAAAGCCTCAGTGGACCATTTTCCAGATTGGGGAATACGAATTGATTTTATAAGTGATGTATAAGCTGCCTTATGTAAGGAACTAGGTAAACTGCAAACCGAAAATTATAGCACATTGTACTCAATGCAAAGACAACTCAACTCAGAGGATTTTTTGCTGAAATGTTTAGAATTAGTTTGGGTTTTTTTAAATTTTTCTTTCTTTAAAATTCATTATCAGGGGTTTCAATAAGATTTTTAGCTGGTGGGCATTAGACTATGACAGCCAGGCAGAAAAAATGTAAGGCCCGATGGGCCTTGCAAAGGTAGGGAGCAGAAAATTTTGAAATTCTAGGCTTGTACAGATGCTTGCAAGAATTTTTAAATTCTCTGTTTTTTTCTTTTTTAAAAAGATACAGTGAATGGTGAAAAATGTACCGTTAGCAAACCATGCGAACAGCGTTCTGCATTGACTTTTGTGATGTGCGAGTTTCCTTCTTTCCATCATTTTAAAAGCGAATTAATAACTCAGAATAAAGGTTTCAATGTCCAGGAGAAAGATGACCCTGAGCATGATACTATTCTTTATTTGGTGCAAACAGGTTATATTTTTTGTCTGCTGTTTATAGAAAAATGAAACTTGAGACTCGAACTTGGTCATGTGCTGGGAAACCAGTGAAAACACCAAACTAATTGAGATGACTATCAATAATTTTGTTGCTTAATTTCTAGGCTTTCACACTTTATAGACAGAAAAAAAGAACATTTTCAAGTATATTTTCGAAATTATAGAGCATTTTCACGTGACATCATCAAATTCTTAAATCCAAAACTAAAGAGCCACCAAAGTTTTTCTCATCAAGCATAAGAGGTATTAAAGTTATATCCAGCTGAATAGCGCCCTTCATTTGGAGACCGGCGCATTTTGAATTTCAAAGTTACATGTATGGCGGTGCGTGACATAAAGTTTGTCGAAAAATATGTATTTATCTCGTGATTTTTAGCTATTTAAGACATTGTTGTATTTGGAAAAGTACTTGTTTAACTGTTTATTTGTTCAGTGACTGACAAACCACAACATTGACTGGGACTCTGCTCAGTGCTTAACCTACAGTACAAACTATTTTCAACGACTGACTCTGGAAAGCTGGTACACTAACCTAGAACAAACGTCTCTTAACAGATGTCAACAACTACCGGCGCCTTACAAACGACTTATCCATGACAGAAACGAAACGGACAAACGGACTTCTAACAGACCCACTTAACAATACATGGACCAAAAACAGACCTATTTTACCAACAATAGACGGATAAAAACCCACCAATGACTGATGACAAACTTTACATGAGTCTTTCAGCCAATACCATAATGACTATACTGACCAATCACTTTCAACAGACCAGACTTATAACATCATCGACTGACAAACACTATTCACTTGACTCTGAAGATGACTTCCACTCAGGTTGTCGAAACGTCGGTCACCAACAACAGTTCTTTTCAGAACTACACTCACCCGGACGATCACATTATATGAACTACTTTTCACGCATTGTTTGTTTGTTTTCTGTATTTTAATATTGATGTTGAAAAGCACTTTTCATGGATGCTCAATGAAGTGTATGTACATGTACATGTATGTTTTATATCTAGGAGGTGGCAGGAGAGGAGAAATACTTTTTATCTCTTTTTTTGCTTCCAAAACCAGCATAAGCTGCAGGGTTTTGGATCACTAGGCCTGACACAGATAATTTCTATCTTACGTTCATTGTCAAACCTCTCCCTTACTACGGTTGAAACTTTAAAAAAATAATCTGATGACTTATTTTAATTGTGTAGTTTGTAAAACGTAAGAGATTAAGGCTGCGTGTCATAAAGGTGAAACATTTCCTGTTTCTTACTAGTCAACTAGATACAAAACAGAGAAGCAACCATGAAAGCTACTTGAGACTCAAGGAGTAAAGATCATATTGAAACATTGGATTCCATATTAAGTGAGTCACAATTTCTTTGTGTTTGGTTTCATGTACTAGGCATGCAGTGCATGGTGCAGGTGGAAAATTTTAAACAAACAGTGGAGTAGGATGTACAAAAATTCCTAAAGACTGCAATGCTTGGGGTACTGATGTCAACATGTATTCTTTTGTGGCAGGAGGGACATAGTGATTTAATGTTAAGCACACTGGCTTGCAGATCAAGAAACCTGGGTTTGAGCTAACGGTTAGGGTCTATACGTTGTGTTCTTAGGCAAGACGTTTTACCCTATCACTACCTCTCTCCACCTATAGTTGTACAAATGGGTACTTAACTGGGTAAATTTAATACTGGATACAAACCCTGTTACAGACTTGCATATGGGATAATCTGGGATAAATAAACAATAGCCTCCATTTCACGGGGAAATATGCTCGGATATTTGTCCGCGGACGTTATCTGTTCCAAGAAGGAAAACTCTGAGCTTTGAGGAACAAGGACAAATATCTGAGCATATTTTTGCGCCAAATGGATGCTATTGTGTTTATTATCCTTCAAATGTTTTTTGCAACATGCACAGTTTTTAAAAATTGGGGAATATCACTCATATATTCCCCAGTTTCAGCTGGGGAATATTCAGTGGCATGATACATTTAGACCAATTGTGCACGAGCGAAAATATTTGATGGATTATAATCTGGGATAGTCTGTGGTGGTTTGAATCACTTGGCCTGATGCAGACTTTACATGTACCTTACCTTCATAGTCCAAACTCGCCCTAGTAGGTCAAAACTTAAAAAAAAATGCGATGCTGTATTTTTAATTGTGTAGTTTTTAAAACTTATGAGATCAAGGCTGTCATTAAGGTTAAAACATTTCCCATCTCTAACTAGATACAAACCAGAACACTGTGTGCTGAGACTTGTGTGGAGACAGATTCATATTGAGACAATAGATTCCATTATCAGGTGAGTCTTTGTGTTTCTTTGTGTTTGGTTGGAACGGTTATCAATTGCTCAATGTTACTTGTGTTACTGTTTCACAATTCAGCTATTACATAATTTTAAATACAAGGCTCAAAAGGCTCTTAAAAGTGTCAAGTAGTTGCTTGTAAACTAAATGTTTTCGGGCTTGGCCCTTCTTCAGTTAGAGGTAGAAGGGCCAAGCCCAAAACGTTTAGTTCACAAGCAACTATTTGACACTTTTAAGAGTCTTTTGAGCCTCATATTTAAGTATGATTTAAGTGATTGCATAGCGTCTTCCTACTGACTCAGCTATTATGTTACTAGATACAAAACAGAGGAGCGAGGAAAAGAGCTGTGCTGAGACTCAAGAGGAGAAAGAATCAAATTGATACATTGGATCCCATAGTAGGTCAGTTGCAATTTTATTTTTGTTTGGTAATCATGTACTAGGAATAATTGTGCACAATGCAGGCAGAAAATTAAAATGAATAGAGATGTTAGTCAGTGTTTCACTACTTTTTAGCTATTTCAACAAACTGTTATGTGGCCGTATACCTTAGCCCTCTGGGGTATGGTTTAGAGAAATTCTTCAAGGTAATAATGCCTGGGGTACTGTTGTTGAGGAGTATTGTTTTGTGGTAAGAAGGACACGGAGGTCAAATGGTTGGTTTA
Source organism: Orbicella faveolata (assembly GCF_042242905.1). NCBI lineage: Eukaryota > Metazoa > Cnidaria > Anthozoa > Scleractinia > Merulinidae > Orbicella > Orbicella faveolata. Next base: position 2,451,766 of record NW_028301555.1, read on the forward strand.
CTGCACTGCACATCAAGCTGTCTGGGTTTTGAGGCAATGGCTATTAAGGGCCTCTGCATTGTGTTCTTGAGAAAGAGACTTTACTCTCACACTATCTCTCCCCTCGTAGGTGTACAAATGGCTAGTGGGTGTATTTAATACTGGGTGCTAACTCTGCGACAGACTTGCATCCCATCCAGGGGGGAGTAGAAATACTCATTATCGCTGGATGTGACAGAGACCTGGATCAATAAAGCTGTGGTGGTTTACATTACTTGGCCTGATGTGGACCCACATGTAACCTTACTTGATTTCATTTGTTAAACCTTGCCCCCTGTGGGTTTCAAATGTAGGTAAAAAAAAATGAAAATAACTGATGGATTATTTTAATTGTGTAGTTTTTGAAATTAAGTGCTGAAGGATGTCACAAGGGTTACAATATTTCCTGTTTCTTACTAGATACAAAACAGAGAAGAAACAATGAAAGCTATGAGGAGAAAGACTTAAATCAAGATATTGGACCCCGCATTAGGTGAGTCACAATATTCTTTTGAAAGGAAGGGTTTTTAATCACTTGATGGTCCATGCACTAGGAATAATTGAAAAATCAAAGAATTGAAATTAATAGAGATTTTTTTTTTTTTCCACTGGTCAAATATTTCAAGAAGCCTTTGTTATTTGGCTAACCGGATACCCTATCCCTTCAGGGTCAGGCCATACAAATATTCCTTAAGAAAATAATGCCTGAGGTAATGTTGTTGATGAATTTTCACTTTGTGAGACGATGGGCCTGGATCAAAAACCAATTGCTTTCCGGTTCAGGTATAAATGTTTCCTTAGCCATTAAGCCTCAGGAACGATGAGCTTAAAATTTCTCCTGACAGTTTCAAATATAATCATGAAAAAAAAAAAAAAAAAAAAAATCAGTAAAGAGGATTTAGAGAGTGAGCTCTAATTAACTGTAACTTTTAACTTTATTGAATTTGTTGCATACTCATACATAGGAAACCAAAGTGATAAAATAATGAAATAATGTTAGCAATAAATAATTCATAGGCGTCAGCAACTGGAGCAGAAATCAGTACGATGTCCCAGTTGACATTCAGCCCTAATAAAAGACAATTACAATTGACTAAGCAATGACAAGAAAGGTTATGAACTGGAGAATATTGTCTTGATATATCACCAAATTCGCAGAACAAAACTGGAAAAGAAATTACAGCAAAGCTGGAAATTTGGACGTGAAGTTCTAGTGTAAGATGACCTTGTACTTTCTTAATTCAAGAGTGCCAAAGTAAAAACAAAAGTTACCTAATTTTATTTTTCTATAGAAAGTCCATGAAAATACTGGATAGATTCGATGTGAGTGGACACACATAGGGATCTTATCCATAGATTTTATTGCTTGAACCACCGTGTATAGCAAACAGTATCACATGAGAGTACTGCATGTGTCCTAAAAGTGCACGTGAAATAACTTTGGTTGCAAACGTCAGTCTCGTCATATGCTAAAACTTTAAAAGTGGGAGAGAAATGCTTCATAACTGCGTTCAAATCATGACGTTATTCATTTCTTTACTGATTTTTTGCCGTGACATTTTCGGATTTCCACCGGTATGCTAATTTCCCCCTGGGATTTCAGATACCACTGGGAAATGTTCTTGAAATAGCCGTCAAAGTGAAAGTCGTTTCCTGTCCTACATTTAGTTTCATAAAAGCAGTCTTGTCAAAACTTGCTGTAGCTGTCGTGTTGTCAGATCAAAGTTGAAAAAGAGAAAACCAGAATTACCCGTAAATAACTGTAAAATCTATTTCTAATGCACTACTTGTCTTGCACGTAGTTCTAAGAAAGCCGTTTTCGCTTGTTTACTAAGTATTGTATTTGAACAACAGTTTGATCGTTTTGATTCAATTTTTGTTTGCATTTGGTCATAAGCGTCCGGCAAATTACATAACCTTTATTTTAATGCTGTAAAAATATGAAGCTCCCCGAGAGCTTTTTATTTGCAGACATTTCTCAAGTTATATAAAGATTTGGCGACTATTAACCAGGCATGAATTTATCCTCGGGAAGGAAATGCAAATGTTGCCCGTTTTGTCGCAAATATTTTTTGCCGTAAAAAAAATTAAAGCGTGCTATTTTGCCGGCGAGCTTTTCGCCTGCAAATGTTGCAAATAGGAAGGTGAATTTTAGACTAAGAGTGCTATATATAATTTATATCATTATGTGAACTCTGTGTATTTCTATGATGATGATATATCCAAACGACAAACGCATTCCTGGTGAGAGAATTAACTTTTAAACTTTAGTCGAGCATAGACTGTATACACTGCAATGTATATTTTGTTCTTTGGCTTTTAGTTGATTGAATGTTTTATTTGTCGTTCTTTCAGGGTGTCATCTCAAGTGTACGTGAAGCGACATTAACTTGGAGAAAGAAGCAAAGGAGAGTAAAGAACTTCGTTTAGATGTTTCTTCCGTGGATCAGGTTTTATAAGTATGGTAAATTTCAAGACAAAGTTTATCTCGATCGAGTTTCTTGCGACAAGATTGTTAGGGCGGAGCTCGTATAAGTGATCTCACAACACAAAACTCCAGAGTCAAAAGTAGATATTGGAATTACTGTCAATTTGTCTAGTATCTACCAAATTGTCTCATATCTTGCTAGTTTTCGAGGACGCCGCGAACTATTTCAAGTTTGTAGCTTTAAAATTAAGGTAGAATGTTAGCGTAACGTGGAACCGAATTTTCAGCCCGGAAGTCTCGTTATTAAACTCGTTGAAATTACTTGTCTAGAATTAATTTACTGAAAACTTAGTGGTTTTGGAGGACGCATTGAATTGGTATGAAAGGTTGCGCTTTTAAAAGGGCCAAGAAAAAAATTTGAAAAGAAACCGAAAAGAAACTAAGTCTTCTAGTAGAGTTGTCGTTAGAAAAAATAGTCTGCAATTTTGAATGGTGTCTGGTTTATCAATTGCTGTTGTTACAGTTGAGCCCACGGTACAGTGGTATTAGTTGCAGAGTGCGCGAAAGCGAGGCTTTCGGGTCAACACTCCAGGGGAATACAAGCGCCATATGAGGAAACTTCGAGAAAAATAATAATAATTTTGGGTTCCTCTCCGGATTTTGCATTTTTCTCACAAGAAAAGAGGCTACAATTACTCAGCGGAAACTGCCCTCGTCATTTGACAAAGCCTAGGCTGAGATCGTGGCTTTCATACCGTGTAGAAACAGCAAAAGATGGCAGTGCTTCGAGTGACGCCTGCAAACGTGAACTAATGCACAGTTGAGCAGTAGGATGTAAGATCTTTCTTCCTACCCTATTTTCGTGCAGGAATAACAGTTTTTTGCCCTCTCGAACGTATATAACGTTTTCTTTTTTGTAGAGTTGTGACTTACATAAAAGATGGATGGGAAAACAATTTCACTGAAAGTTGGAAATACTTTGCATCTGATGCGAAAAATAAAGTTGTTTCCTCGTCGAGCACGAGTTTTCCGAACACTCTACACGAGTTCCCACAGGCTGCAAACTGATGTTCCATCCAGAGGGCTGAATTTCCACCATTCACAATTGAGAACATGATGAATCACGTCATTAAGAGAAAATCAGGAGATAATGAAGGCAATAAAGACTATAAGAATTTAAATTTAAATAGTAAGGCATTTGGACTATTCAGACATGGTCATGTACAAAATATCGAAGTTGCCACTACTGAAAATGGAGACGTGATCCATATAAAGTACAAGCTCAATGTTACCGTGATCAATTCCAGAGAGCAAGCTGGTGAGATCACCTATGCCTGCTGCAGTCAGTATCTAGTTTTGTAACATCCCAGAGATGCAGCTTTTTCAAGATTGTACTCCACTGAGAGTTGTTATTGTATACAGTAATACAGTAATGTAGTACTTAAACTGAAAAAAATGCACCAATGTAAACCTGTTATGTTAGGAAAAGAGTAAACAGGTTATTATTTGATATAACTGAAATGAAGAAGAGAAAAATACATGTAGTTGTCCATTGATCATGGTGATTTGTAAATAAGCTGAAAATCTGTCAACACAAGACTTGAGGACACACCCCTTTCACCCCACCCCTTCCCTACTGGAACTGGTAGCTTAGGTTAATGCTAACAAAAAGAGTCCTGATCTTGTGTGATTAAAAACAATGACATGTAGCATGTAGCCTTGTCCCATGTGTTCAACACAGTTATTCTGTATTTTACTATTACATATTTGAAGGCAGAGCTCATTTGCCACATCTTAATCAAGGAAGGTACTCTTTTAAGTAAATATGCTAATTACAACAATCTATTTATGAAACATGCAATGCAACTGTGCTTGCAAGCTTCTTAACTCTACAAAGCCCCCTTCTAGTAAGATACCTCACCAAGGGCCTAGAGGCCTGAACCAAACCCTAGGGCACTAGATATAATCGGGGAAAAACTATCTAAAGGCAGACTTTTACTTTACAAGAGGTGGCAAAAAATTAGTGAACATTGCACACACAAAGAAAATCATGTCAATGAGGCCACTCTTGCATAGAGTTGTTGGAATAAAGTCTAAAATATGGTAGTTCTTTATACATTCAATTGCATGTTCGATAGGAATTCTGAGGTTTGCAATCCTTCGGGTTGCCAGCATTTCCTGTTTAGTAAACTGTCCTGACTGATTTATGAAGGGAGGAACATTCACCTTGACACCTTTCAAGGCTAACATTTCTTGAATATTGAACCCCCGATCTACCATGACCTCATCTCCTCTCTGTAATTTGTCAATAAAACCAGATTTACTGGTTATTTCCTTATCAGAAATACAGCCACCATAGAGATCTGAAATAAAACAAACACTGCCACTTGGAGTAATACCAACCAATGCCTTGAGGGTATTAGTGTTCTTGTAAGTTGAAAATGTGAGCTGTTGTCCTTCTGGGTTACTAGGTTTTTCTATGTACATTTTAGTTGCATCAATGATTACTGTTGTTCCCTTGTACTTGTTTTTGAAGCATGCAGGCTTGTGTAACTCAATTATTTGTCTGTCAGGGAAGATGTCTAATTCTTTGAATCTGTAGTACATAAGCTCTGTCAAAGTAACAATAATTGTTACTTGGAGCTAAATCCTCCTCAAGTAGACAAACTTTGTAGCGACATAATACAAGGAAAAAATTCCTCCTCCACTGACAAGGTCCCTTTTGGGCCTGCCTTCTCTCTTTTTTAAGCATCGTTTTGTTCAGTGTTGCTGTACACAAGTTTAGAGGCTGCATCCCTACCTAAAAAGCTAAGAACTAAGCTGAAAACTCCATAGTTTGGAAACCCAGTATAGAATCTCAACAACTTTGAATTACTCTTGATATTATCAATGTTAAAGAGACTTTGTTGGAAAATGCTTTCCAACTCTTTCCTAAGCTCTCGTTCTAGTTCAAGTTGTTTCATTTTTTCAATAAGTTCTTCTTCGAGTTCCTTCCTCTGAGCCTCTAAACATTCATTTAAGCGCCTCACTTCTTCTTCCTTTTCTTTAAGCTGCTCCATTAAAAGTTCTTTGCTTTTAACCTCAGCTTTATCAGCAGTGACACTAGGAAATCCACATTCTTGAGATGGAATATTAACAGATTCTAATTCAACTAAATTATCGACAGGGTTAGACCGAGAGTTCAGTATAACTTCGTCTTTGACTTGGTGCTTTGTTGTCTCACGTGCAGTGGAGCGATAAACAGGAGCTTTCCGCCTTGACTTTTCCACCGGTGAAAAACTGAATCTTGTAGGAACAGATCCACTTTTCTACGGTGGCCCATTAGGACAACTTTACAAAACAGAAAAAAACACAAAATAACAAAAACTATCACTGCAAACTAAATCAAAGATACTACGAATGAAGTCAAACCAGCACTGCCAATGAAAGATCGAATGCACTCCTATAATTAACGCATGCACACCGCCCAAAAATTAAAGGCACACTGCAAATAAAAGCAAAATGCACACTGCAAAGAAAAGTGGATTGCACACTACAAATGAAAGCAAAATCAAACCCCAAATTAAGTAAACAAGAAATCGCACAGCAAAAAAACTGAACGCACACTGCAAATGAAAGCAAAATCATCACTGCAAACAAAAGTTAACCGCACGCCGCGAATGAAAGGGTAATAAACTATGCGCGCGCATTTCAACGAGAAGGCCTGAGACCTACGTAGTAAGCTCTAATTCGCGCGCTTTTTCCTTGGAGAAATCTAAATAACATCTAGTGAGGGTCAACTTCATGTATCAGCACAAAGTATACTATGCGACCAATACACCCCTAAACAGCACTATACATCCTCATACAATACTATACACCACTATACAGTACTATACACCCCTATATAGCACTATACAACCCTAAACAGCACTATACACCCCTATACAGCACTATACAGCACTATACACCCCTATACAGCACTATACACCCCTATACAGCACTATACACCCCTATACAGCACTATACAGCACTATACACCCCTATACAGCACTATACACCCCTATACAGCACTATAAACCCCTATACAGCACTATACACTCCTATACAACACTATACCCCACTATACAGCACTATACACCCAAATACAGCACTATACACCACTATACAGCACTATCCAGAACTATACACCCCTACACAGCACTATACACCCCTGTAAAGCACTATACACCCCTATACAACACTAGCCACCCCTATACAGCACTAGACACCCCTATGCAGTACTATACACCTCTATACAGCACCATACACCCCCATAAAGCTCTATACCTCCCTATAAGGCACTATACACCCCTATATAGCACTATACAGCACTATACACCGAAACACAGCACTATACACCCCTATAAAGCACTATACACCCCCATACAGCACTATACACCCCTATACAGCACTATACAACCCTATACAGCACTATACACCCCTATAGAGCACTATGCACCCCTATACAGCACTATACAACCCTATACAGCGCTATACATCCCTATAAAACACTATACATCCTTATACAGCAGTATACAACCCTATATAGCACTATAAACCTTTATACAGCACTATACACCCCTTTACAGCACTATACATCCCTATACAGCAGTATACAACCCTATATAGCACTATAAACCCCTATACAGCACTATACATCCCGTTACAGCACTGTACACCATTATACAACACTATACACCCCTATACAGCACTATACATCCCTATACAGCGCTATACATCCCCATACAGCACTATACATCCCTATACAGCGCTATACACCCCTATACAGCACTATACACCCCCATACAGCACTATACACCCCTATACAGCACTATACACCCCCATACAGCAGTATAAAGCACTATAAACCCAAATACAGTACTATTCACCCCTATACAGCACCATACAACCCTGTACAGCACTATACACCCCTACACAGCATTATACACCCCTCTACAGCACTATACACCCTAATACAGCACCATACACCCCTACACACCACCATACACCCCTATACAGCACTAGACACCCCTATACAGCACTAGACACCCCTATACAGCACTATACATCCCTATACAACATTATACACCCCTATTCGGCACTATACACCCCTAAACAGCACTATGCAGCACTATACACATCTATACAGCACTATACACCCATATACAGCACTATACATCCCTATACAGCAGTATACACCCCTATAGAGCACTATAAACTCCTACACAGCACTATACACCCCTATACAGCACTATACACCCAAATACAGCATTATACACCCCTATACAGCATTATACACCCAAATACAACACTATACACCCCTATACAGCACTATACACCCCTATACAGCAGTATACACCCCTATACAGCACTATACACCCCTAAACAGCACTATGCAGCACTATACACCCCCTATAAAGCACTATACACCCACATACAGCACTATACATCGCTATACAGCAGTATACACCCCTATATAGCACAATAAACCCCTATACAGCATTATACATCCCTTTCCAGCACTAAACACCACTATAGAGCACTATACACCCCTATACAGCACTGTACACCCCCATACAGCAGTAAAAAGCACTATAAACCCAAATAGAGCATTATTCACCCCCTATGCAGCACCATAAAACTCTATACAGCACTATACGCCCCTAGACAGCACTAGACACCCTAATACTGCACCATACACCCCTACACAGCACCATACACCCCTATACAGGACTATACACCCCTATACAGCACTCTATCGCACTATACACCCCTATACAGCACCATACACCCATATACAGCACTATACATCCCTATACAGCAGTATACACCACTATACAGCACTACAAACCCCTATACAGCACTATACACCCCTATACAACACTATACTCCATTATACAGCACTATACACCCCTAAACAGCACTATACACCCACATACAGCACTATACAGCACTATACATCGAAATACAGCCCTGTACACCCCTAAACAACACTATACAGCACTATACACCCCTACGCAGCACTACACACCCATATACAGCACTATACATCCCTATACAGCAGTATACACCCCTATACAGCACTATACACCCAAATACAGAACTATTCACCCCTATACAGCACTATACACCCAAATACAGCACTATACACCCCTATACCGCAGTATACACCCCCTAAACAACACTATACAGCACTATACACCCCTATGCCGCACTATACAACCCTATACAGCGCTATACACCCCTATACAGCACTATACACCCCTATACACCACTATACACCCGTGTACAGCACTAGACAGCACTATACACCCCTATACAGCACTATACAGCAGTATACACCCCTATACAGCACTATACACCCTGATATAGCACTATACACCCCTATACAGCAGTAGACGCCCCTATATAGGACTAGACACCCACAAAACTATACATAACACTATACATAACATAACACCCATAGCACTATACATAGATACATCTAGAAACTGTTTTTCATTGAAGCGGCTGTCATTTTGTTAACAAGTGAATACTGCTACTCTACTCACTATCTACCACAGAATAGATAGTGAGTAGCGTAGCCAATAAGCTCACGGCATTCGTAATAGAACGCTGGCAGATTTATACTAATACTGAACAGATGCACGGTAACATGGAATTTAATTATATATACACGGTCTACTATGTATTTGCATTTGAAAAATGGCAAAACGACTGGCCATACTGTCGGATGGATGTCAGTTTTCTTAAATAAAAATCAACTATCGACTGTCAACTCAACAAACGGAAGATATTTTACTTGATATCTGTGAAAGGTTAAGAAAACTATTAGCTGAGAAGGTTGAACAAGGTGATCGCTATTATCCTGTTCCCTAGCATCAAAGCATCTAGAAAACAAATTTTACCTTGACAATTATAGTTTATTATTTAAAAATAGATTGAAATGGGGATTCAAGCCTAATATATTAGCCATCATTAGTCCTATTCGAATAACCCCATCCCTTAACCTGAGCTACGGCCCAGGTGTATTCTATTCATAAGTACTGCTCGTGGTAAGAACAATACAGAAGTTGTTAATTAATAATTGGAAAACCCAAACAATGAATATTTAAAAGTCCTGTAAACCTAAAGCCACTTTAATCAGCCTGCTTAGCAGTCGTTCGTGTTAAAGAGGGTTTTTTTTGTTTGCACGAGAGGTCCTGCATAAGGATGTATAGTAATCTAAGTGCTGTATAGGGATGTATAGTGTTGTATAGGGATGTATAGTGCTGTATAGGGATGTATAGTGTTGTATAGGGATGTATAGTGCTGTATAGGGATGTATAGTACTGTACAGGGGTGTATAGTGCTGTTTAGGGGTGTACAGTGCTGTATAGGGGTGTATAGTGCTGTTTACGGCTGTAGAGTGTTCTACAGGGGTGTATAGTGCTGTATAGGGGTGTATAGTGCTGTAGAAGGGTGTATAGTGCTGTATAAGGCTGTGTAGTGTTATATAGGGGTGTATAGTGCTGTATAGAGGTGTATAGTGCTGTATAGGGGTGTATGGTGCTGTATAGGGATGTATAGTACTGTATGAAGAGTGCTATGTAGGGGTCTATATTGCCGTATAGGGATTTATAGTGCTGTACAGGGGTGTATAGTACTGTATAGGGGTGTATAATGCTGTATAGGGGTGTAAAGTGCTTTTTAGGGGTGTATATGGCTGTATAGGGGTGTATAGTGCTGTATAGGGGTGTATAGTGCTGTTTAGGGGTGTACAATGTTGTATAGCGGTGTATAGTGCTGTATAGGGTTGTATAGTTCTCTGTAGGGGTGTATACTGTTCTATAGCGGTTGATAGTGCTGTATAGGGGTGTATAGTGCTGTATGGTGGTGTATAGTAATGTATAGGGGTGTATAGTGCTGTATAGGGGTGGATAGTGCTGTATGGGGGTGTATAGTGCTGTATAGGGGTGTATAGCGCTGTATAGGGATGTATAGTGCTGTATAGGGGTGTATAGTGTTGTATAGGGGTGTATAGTGCTGTATGGGGGTGTATAGTGCTGTATGGGAGTGTATAGTGCTGTATGGGGTTGTATAGTGCTGTTTAGGGATGTATAGTGCTGTATGGGGGTGTATAGTGCTGTATAGGGTTGTGTAGTGCTGTATAGCGGTGTATAGTGTTATATAGCGGTGTATAGTGCTGTATAGGGGTGTATAGTGCTGTATGGGGGTGTATAGTGCTATATGCGTGTGTATAGTGCTGTATAGGGCTGTATAGTGATGTGTACGGGTGTATAGCGCTGTATAGGGGTGTATAGTGTTGTATAGGGGTGTATAGTGCCGTATAGGAGTGTATAGGGATGTATAGTTCTTTATAGGGGTGTCTAGTGCTGTATAGGAGTTTATAATGTTGTATAGCGTTTATAGTGCGATATAATGCTGTATAGGGGTGTATAGTGCTGTTTAGGGGTGTACAGTGCTTTATAGGGGTGTATAGCGCTGTATAGGGATGTATAGTGCTGTATAGGGGTGTATAGTGTTGTATAGGGGTGTATAGGGCTTTATAGGGGTGTATAGTGCTGTATGGGGGTGTATATTGCTGTATAGGGGTGTATAGTGCTGTTTAGGAGTGTATAGTGCTGTATAGGGGTGTATAGTGCTGTATGGGGGTGTATGGTGCTGTATGGGGGTGTATAGTGCTGTATGGGGTGTATATTGCTGTATAGGGGTGTCTAGTGCTGTTTAGGAGTGTATAGTGCTGTATAGCGGTGTATAGTGCTGTATGGGGGTGTATAGTGCTGTAGGGGGTGTATAGTGCTGTATTGGTGTGTATAGTGCTGTATAGGGCTGTATAGTGATGTATACGGGTGTATAGCGCTGTATAGGGGTGTATAGTGCTGTATAGGGGTGTATAGTGCCGTATAGTAGTGTATAGGGATGTATAGTGCTCTATAGCGGTGTCTAGTGCTGTATAGGAGTTTATAATGTTGTATAGCGTTTATAGTGCGATATAATGCTGTATAGGGGTGTATAGTGCTGTATAGGGGTATATAGTGCTGTTTAGAGGTGTGCAGTGCTGTATAGGGGTTTATAGCGCTGTATAGGGATGTATAGTGCTGTATAGGGGTGTATAGTGTTGTATAGGGGTGTATAGTGCTTTATAGGGGTGTATAGTGCTGTATGGGGGTGTATATTGCTGTATAGGGGTGTATAGTGCTGTTTAGGGGTGTATAGTGCTGTATAGGGGTGTATAGCGCTGTATAGGATTGTATAGCGCTGTATAGTGCTGTTTAGGGGTGTATAGTCCTGTATAGTTGTGTATAGTGCTGTATAGTTGTGTATAGTGCTGTATAAGGATGTATCGTACTGTATAGTCCTCTACAATGCAGTAGAGGAGTGTATAGGGGTGTACACTCTATGCTATTACATGTAGTTTCCCCTCGACCCTCACCAGATGTTTTTTAGTATTCTCCTTTTTCCTTGAGGTGACAACCAAGATGGCGTCTCATTATGTACGGGACGAAATTCGTGCAGCAGTTCGTGAGGAGGTTTCCCGAATGCTTGGTTCTCCTTCTACATCAGGAACGGGACGCGAGATAAGTGAAGCTGCCAGTCGTTCTACAAGTCTACTGAACTCGGATTCCCCTGATCATTCGTCGTCGTCAGAACGTACCCAGGCGTTCGAAGAGTTCTATCGAAAGCGTGAAGAGGAACGTCAACACGGTTTTAAACCCCCCAAGAAGAAAATAAAAAAAAAAACCAGTCCCGCTATTCCATGGGCACTACTTCACAGAAATCGGCAAATGTAGAAATAAAGGTTGGTTTGGCAGCCCAAACAGATGGAGTGATAAAGCTTCGTCGTGGGAAGACTCAGATCATTACAGTAAATTCGCTAGCCAGCAAAGAAGAGATCATGCAGAGGGCAGTGGCAAAACATGCCAGCTTTGATCAGACGTTTGACGAGACCGTTGCTTATGTTTTGCTATATCCAGACTTTCGGGAAGTGATTCATGTTCCTGGAACAAATGACAAGTTCTCACTTGCAGCTTACAAGCAAGCAATCGGCAAGGAATTCAAGCGATTAACATTTTACCTTATACCTCTTGAAGAGTTTTATACTAACAAGTCAGATGAAAGTGACAGCGAAACTTTCGAAATTGCTGCCAAAGAATCGCATTTGCGTGCATATGGTTTCTCTGGGGCATGTCGAAAAGGAATGGCAACTGAGAGCACAGTTCTGGTTGTCGATGATATAAATGACGACAATGAAATGGATCGGTTCCCTTGGGCTTCCACTGGATCTGCCGCTGAGCCTTTAATCACGGGTCAGCGAACTGGTAGGTTTCTCTATTTTTTTTCTCGTCCTTGAAGAGTGGTTGAAGAAACTCGGGAACATTTAATCCAAACAAGTCAAGGTGGTAATCAAAATTCATGTGAAACTTGATATGAAGGTCAAAAGCTGATACGCAATTGTGCAATAATCACAGTCTTAAGCATAACGTGTGTGACCGGTGTGGGATAAGCACAAGCATAATACATAGAAATTTTGTTCTTTTCTTGTACTTGAGCTTTAATTTCAAATAAGTGATACAGCATGAAACAAAATAAGCACAAGCATATGATCTGTTGTCACCAGATCTCCTCTGATTCCACTGCACTTGTCTTGTTCACTTATGTTTGTTCCACATGTGTGAACTTTCCGGGCTTGGGCCTTGTTATTATCCACAAGTGTGGACAAGACTTAATGTTTACAAGTTATTGTCACAAAAAAGAGTCACGCAACTGACTGAGGTATCCAATTTCTGCATTTTTCTCATTTAGTGTCTCCAAAAAATGTAGCCTTGATGCGACACAAAATGACAGCAAAATGATAATTCTGATTACATTTCATTACAGAGGGAAGTGATGTACAAGTTTTGAAAGAAACTTTTCCAACAAACACAGAAGAAGAAATCATTCAGGCCCTTGAAAATGCTGGTTCAAGAGATGGAGCTGCCGAGAAACTTCTAGCGACTGAACTGAGCAGTGAACCAATTGATCCCATTTGTAGGTATGTAGTCCAAAGGGGGGAGAGGGAGGGGAGTTGATACACCACCTCACTTGTGAGAAAGGTGAGAACAGTTATTTTCAGCTCAAGCATAAATTCATTATTGCATTTTTAGAGATATGGATGGATGTCTTTCTTTTAAATGTGTTTGTTTCATGCTAGAATGTGCTTTCCTCTTGAACTTCAGGACTTGAATAACATTTTGATTAGCAGTGTTACAAAACTCTACCCATATCACTTGCCCATATTCACTGTGTGGTTTAGGCATGAATTGAGAAGTGGATGTTTTGCATCCATGCTTCTTCGTAGAAGCTACAGCAGGTTTTCCTTTCATTTCAATAGGGAGAATCCATTAAATCCTTGTGACTTTAAACTTGGTTCTCAACAGTGTTACTATAAATTTTGAGGCATTCAATAGTACTTTCTTGTCAAGTGCTGGTTTACTTTTCTTTTTGCTCTGGGAACCATTACTGGGATGAAAACAAGTCCATCACAAATAACCTGTAAAATACTTATCACATCTCTCTCAAAGTCTGTTTCATTTTTTTTCTTTTCAGCGAAGCATATTGTCTGTTTTTTTTTTTTTCTTTGCTTGCTTGTTTGCTTATTTTTCTTGTTCTTTTTTTATTGACTAATTAAGTACTTTTTTCTCCTTAACCTCCTATATGTCAAAATTAATATCCTTTACTCAACCCGATTAGCTTTTTAGTGATTATTGAGTACATTAACCTAATTTGGTATCAAAAAATAATATTATTTTTCCACAGCCTTGATGACATCTTAAACATCCTCTACAGAAAAGTTAAACAACAGGAACGAATTGATGTAAGAGTTAACAGACAAGATCTTTTGTGGGATGGCATCAGGCAGCTAAGACGTAAAAAAGTTTGGAGGGTGTGTCGAAAGTACAATTCTTTGGAGAGTCTGGGATAGACACTGGAGGGCTGCGGAAGGAGCTTTTATCTGGTAATTTAGACAGTGATATTAATTTCAGTAATCTGTTTTTGCCAAAATAATTATTAGAATGCAAAGAAACCTCAGGAATTTTTTTCACTGTGGGGGTGGCTGTAACTCAGTTATTTAATGGAGATAAATATATGTCCCTTTGTTGAGCTTTAATTGAGCTGGACAGAATAATTTATTTTCCTCCATAAATATCAAGAACATACTTAGAAGTAAGATGTGTCTTGTAACTAAGTCTGTTTGATTAGCATACATTTGAAGACTTTTTCTTTAAATATTATTTTCTACAGCATTTGTTGCAGCTGTGCAGACCAACTTATTTGAGGGCACAGAACACAGCAGTCTGTCACCTGGACCCCATGTTGAGGCTGTGGGTAATGGCTCTTTCAAAGCCATTGGACAAGTCATGGCAATGTCAGTTCTCCAGGAGGGTCCACCACCTGCCTTCTTAGCTAACTGGGTTTACAGCTATCTGTGTACTCCAGAAATCACAGACATATCACTAGCAGATGATGATATTGTTAATCCAGATGTCAGGACTTCAGCGAAAAGGGTAATAATATTCCCTTGTACAATGGCTTGACATAAAGCTTTACATTTGTATATCTCAGCTCGTTTTGCTACTGATTTGCACAACATTCTCACTTTCTTATATGGATTACTTGTGTGCTGTATATTCATCGAAAATGTCTTGTTGATCATCATCATCATCATCCTCATTTTATTTCTGTTATTTAAATTTAACAGATTAGAGTAATACAAAACCCGCATATATGTAGCATGATGATTAACCAACACAAACTCAGCACCACTTTCCAAAGTTCATGCAAAGGTTGTTGGCAAAAACAAAGCAAAAATTGATGGCAGTACTTTAAAATTCTCCCAAAACTCTCTCTACAGGATGTTCATTTACATCAGAAAAAAAGGCCATTTTATTTTTTATTTTAAAATGCCAACAAACTGCAGAGAGAGATCATAGAAGTAAGTTATATCTACATGTAATAAGTCTTAGGTATTAAACCACCTCTGACAATGATATGTCACCAGGTTAAAGAAGTGAACTGCGATGAAGAACTACAAGTCATTTTCCAAGATGATGCAAATATGGATGTTTTAATGAATACTGGCTTTACATCCAAAATTTCTTTGGAGAAAAAGGACACTATTGTAAGGTACAAGCATTTACAGTATCCCAAGATGTATTTAACTGCTGCATTTTTGCATGTAATTGCTTCATTTGAAATGCTACATCCATGTCCTTTGTCAGCTATTATGGACTACTTTGGCCAAAGGCAGTGATTCTCTGTAACTCCATTGAAATGCTGCAGCTTTTTCATGGATTAAACAATTACTAATAAATAGAACATTTTTTCTGTGTATTTAAAAGATCAAGGAAAGACATGTACTAGTTAGTTGGGAGAATGTCAAACAGAAATGGAAACAGCTGACAGTGGTTCAGTTTTGCACTGTTCTCCCTAACCTCTACCTTTGTTTCTATAACTTCGGGAAAACACCCTGAAATCTGAAATGTGAAATAGATGTAAGTACTGATTATCTAACAGTTTTTAAAGAAACTACCTAGGGATCAGAAACTTTTCCGCATTTGTTCACTTCAAATTTGACAGTGATATTGCATGTCATGGTTGACTTTGTATATGTAACAGAGAGAATTTGTTTTTAGGGTTATAACACTTCAGAACACCATTATGCGAGTGAAAGCTGAGCTTGATCAGATGAGAGAGGGGCTGAAGCTTCACGGTTTTCTGAGATACATGGAAGAATATCCTTCACTGATGCAAAAACTCTTTGTACCAGGAGAGGATTACAATGTAAGAGTTTCCTGGATGACACCTGCCTTGTTTTTTTTTATCTTTGTAAAGTTTTCCTTCCTCCCTTTTAATCACTTGTGCTGTTTATGTCCCTCACTAAGTTTGGAAGATTTTGCCATTCAAAGGGATGAGCATTTGAGTTTATTGATGTACCTAGACAGCTGTGTTCCACACAATCAGTCATGTATCCCCTGTCTTGTTTTTGTTGTTCACCCTCATCCTTTGGCATATAATTTTTGTATTAAATTCTTTACTATATAACTGAACAGTTTATTTGGTTTCCCAAATGAATTCCCAAAGTTAATGGTCTGATTAAATGTTTTGGTTTGAATGCAGGTCACATCTACATACTTGATGAACACATTAAATGCTGAATACTCACAATCAGGGTCCACAAAGAAAGTAAAAGAAACAGCTGTAATGGCTCATTTCAATCGATATGTTGAAGAAACAGAAGACAGTTGTGAGTACCTTATTATCTCAAATTGGCCATTTAATGCAAAAATTGCAATTTTCAAAATGAGTGTATATTCCTTAATAGCGATTTTAATCTGAACAGCAATTCTTCCAAGAGTGGTGTTTAGGACGCCAAAGTGAGTCAGGGTTGCCTATAAAAGTCCACTTTTGGCTAAAGCGATAAATGTTATCGATTTGTTTGCTTTTTTGTTTTGTTTTTTTTAAAAAAAAATACCATATATGGGGACATGCTGCCAGGACATGGCCATCATTCTCCAAGAGCTAACAGCCAATACTCTCCCAAAAAAGGCCAGGGATCTCATGGGTACCATTTGTGGATTGTTACCACTGAGGGTTCTTTAACCCTAAATGACTGCTGCTAGAGCTGTCCTGGTACCTTTAAGTTTATGGATGTAAAAAATGGAAGTAACTGGAAAGGTTTTTTGTTTTGCAAATAGCTTTTGTTTCTGAATTATTCCCTTTTAAACAGTAATGCCAGTGTTTTTTTTAATTTGTGCCTCTTAGGAGGCAACACCCACCAAATGAGAGTCTGGTACCTTTGAGGTGAAATGAAGTTGCTGTTGTTCTTGTTGTTTTAGGGGTGTTTTTAAAATTTTCATCAACCACACCTGCAATATTTATAGGGGGGTAACTTCCCTCTCCCAGAGTTAGTATATCTCATTTTGTGTTTCACTCACAATCTAGAGAGTGAAAAGAGACCTATCATAAACCAGTACTGATAGATTTGTTTCTAGTTGTTAGCATAAACTAGTACTGATAGCTTTTTATATTTTGTCTTATTGTACAGGGGACAATGAGTCTACCAACAGCCCTGTGAGGGTTAAAGATATTTTCCAGTTTCTTACTGGGAAAACCATGAGGCCAATTTTACCCTCAGAGAAGAAGAGCTTTGGCATAACAGTAAAATTCATTCATTGCAGCACTGACCACCAAATTTGTTTCCCAACAGTTTCTACTTGTGCCCTTTGGGTACAGTTACTGGTGGCTCACATGACCACATACAGTGATTTTAAATTTAACATGGACACTGCAATAACACACGAAAAGACCTTTGGCAGAGTTTAGATGACCTTTTGTGGTTTCCAAGTGTTGGCCAAAGCCATTTCTGACAGAATGTTTGAGTGTTAATGGTGTCAATAAATTTGTTAAAATTCTGTAACTTGCAAGCAGCCTGTTGTTTGGATTACATGCATGTGTCATTGAAGATGGGTTGTTCAAAATTCTCAGTGTATCTCAGACATAGATGCAGAAATGAAACATAGTTAATGAACATGCAAACTTGTTTGCATTACACTAGGAAGGTGAAATGATACCCATATCCCATTGAAGAGGATGCCCCTCAGCATTTTATGGTGAGAAATGATTGTGTTATTCCAGATAATATCCATACTCCTCCCGCAGAGGTTTGTTGTTGGTTTGACCCCAGCCTTCCGGATATTCCACTTTTGGTTCAAACTTTTTTCTTTGAAGATTTTGGATTTGGAAAGTCCCCTCCCCCATGGACTTTCCAAGGCCTTGGGGTGAGTAGGGATATTTTCTGCTACCCCACAATATGTTATTTGGCTGGAAGCAGTGCGTGAACTATTATGTTCTTGCCTCCTTCCTCTCTCCACAGGAGCCCTTAGCAAAGTGTTTTGCCCGGTCACAGAACATGAGAATTTAGGGTTCACCTTTTGCGAACTTGATTAGCTTCTCAAAAAAGAATTCCTGCTTCCAGAATGCTTGTAGAGTGGGATAAGCTATTTTTTTCCATGACGTATTGAAAATACTCGCAGAAAACTGGGTCAGTTTCATCATCTTCATTATCGAATCCTTCAAACCTATTTTCCATTTCTGTGATCTTGTGTGGGGATACTGGAACCAAGCAGTCGCTCTGTCCAAAATCCTCAGGCAGGAAGTACATCATGTCAGGAACATCGGAAACAGTGGCATGCTTTGACTTCCTGATCCGGTGACTGTTCCAATATTCCTTTACCTTATCTAGATCAGTCTGGAGCAGATCAGCAAAACAAAACCAAATAGCCTCTTTATGCAAGTCACTGGTCAGATCGAGAATATCCGATTCATGAAGGTCTTGAAAGAAGTCGATCCACCAACTTCAACGTTGTTTTCTGTAATGTGACCATTGACATTCAATACGTTGATTCCTAGTGCTCGATACATACTTGTGAGCCTTCGATCCTGCATATTCATCCAATCCTTCAGCCGTCAAATAGCACTGTATTCCAGCAACCAGACCGTTTTCAGTGCTGGGGTCAGTATAGACGCGCATTGGACATCCGTGTGCTGCTTTGACATGCTTGATGAAATAGCTTGCTACACACTTTGGATTTTTGTTCGATCGTTGGACCTCGAGCCAAATAATTCTTCGGCTAAAGCCGTCGACACAGCCGTGAATGGAAAAGCCAAACGGCTTTAGTTTATCGTACCCGTCCATGTGCCAGCGGAAGTTGGATCCAGGTGACACATACATCCTGCGCTGAAGGCAACGGCTCCTTCTGTGTTCCACTCCCTTAGGATCGACCTCCTTTAATAGTGACTCTGCTAATCGCCGTGGAACATTAATCCGGTGTCTGAGACGCAAGACATGCCACATAGTCCTGTAGCCATTAAGGCTATCAGGACCAGAACATATGTCTTGTAAAATGAGATCCCTGACGCGTTCCTTGAGCTCCTCGTCTACTTTTTCACGTCTCTTAAGTCCGTAGTCTTTCAGCCTTCGCTTAAGAGTTCGCTGATTCATTGTAATATTATGTTGCTTCTCCAACATCAGAGTTATATGCCTATACGTAAGACCTCTGTAAAAGTAATACGTAATAACATCTCTTTCTGACCCACGAGGTAAATCGCCGTGTTGAGTTGTTTCAGCCGATTCGTCTTCGCTGGAGCTACTCGAGTTTCCACTGGACGCCATATTTATTAAATTCTGTCTTCGAAAAAGGGCGCGAATCTTATAGCTTACTACTAGATCTCAGGCCTTCTCGTTGAAATGCGTGCGCATAGTTTTTTTCCCTTTCATTTGTGGCGTGCGGTTAACTTTTGTTTGCAGTGTTGATTTTGCTTTCATTTGCAGTGTGCGTTCAGCTTTTTTGCAGTGAGATTTTTTTTTTTACTTTATTTGGGGATTGATTTTGCTTTCATTTTCAGTCTGCAATTCACTTTTCTTAGCAGTGTGCGTTTTGCTTTCATTTGCAGTGTGCGTTTAATTTTTGGCGGTGTGCATGCGTTAATTGTAGGAGTGCATTCGATCTTTCATTGGCAGTGCTGGTTTGACTTCATTCGTAGTATCTTTGATTTAGTTTGCAGTGATATTTTTTTGTTATTTTGTGTTTTTCTGGTTTGTAAAGTTGTCCCTAATGGGCCACCGTACTTTTCAGATACCTTTTTCCTCCCACACACCGCATAAAACAATCTTCAGAAAAGTGCTCACTGCAGAGGTAAGAATGTTTCGACACGGGAGGGTCTTTTCTCTTCATTTTACGCAACCAAGTTCGAAGAAACTTAGCATTGTTTATAGGTAAAGAATGCCACGACAGTTTTGAACATTCGGGCTTGTTACTTCTGTTAACACGTCCATAAACAATGCAGCGCCTTACCATGTTTTTCACGACAGAATCAGGCCAGATGAACGACCAGATCCGCAAACACAAACGAAGAGAACAGTCCACAGGTCAAAAGGGCAGACGATCCTTTGTTGAGGTATTTTCGTTTGACCCGAAAGCCTCGCTTTCGCGCGCACTGAAAGTAACACCGCTGAAACGTGGGCTCAACTGTAATAACAGCTATTGTATTATAGTAAAAAACCAATAAAAGTTATATTGAAGACCTGTGTGTAATTGACTACTACTTGCAGTAGTATTTTTATTGTCTTTAATATTTCTTGACAATGCTAAGATAATGTACACAAAAACCACCACTTGCTTTTTTCATTTCATTAAATTTTATTGTTCTGCAATAAGTAACTAATTAATTAATTGAAAATCAGTAAAATTGAATTAAAACGTGAGATGGAAAAAATTCGGGTTTAAAAATTAAGACTTTTGGCGGGAAAATTTGAAAAATTTGCACAGCGTTTCCCCTTACAACGTTTTTGAGAAAAAATTTAACAGCTTGCCCTTCAGAAGTTTTTGATCACAAAAATGTTTCAAAGGCAAGAGTTGACAGAATCGCGTCAAAACTACTGCATCACCTCGCATTGAAAAGCAGTTTTGGTATTTCAACATAGTTTTTCCATCTCAAATGTTTGCCAAACAGTCTCAAATTTCATTTTTCAACGAACTTCGCGCTGGTTTTTGTGCGAGATGATGCAAGAGTTCCTCGAGACATGAAAAAGGTGAAATGGCAAACGGATGAAATAGACGACAAAATGAAATTTAATTCCGAAATGGATTTTCAAATCTCGCAAAGTAAACGTGAAATACCTTTTCAACTAACCGAGTTCAATTTTATATCCAATCGATTTTGATCAGCAACTGTTAGTAGCTTGCCATTTCATATCTTTCTCTGTCAGACGATAATGCAAATGGTACACGCGGTGGATTTGTGGCCGGTGGGTACATTTTAGCCTGGGATTTTTGACTTCGTTCGACAGGCTGGTCCAACTGAGGTGTTTCGCCTTGTCCTCTCTTTATAAAGGGAAACTCGGAATTCAAAAAAGTCGCTTAAATCAAGTTCAATCAGTAAAATAACCACACCAGGAGCAAACAACACACGTATGGAATAAGGTAGACCAGTTTTATTGAGAATTTTCACTCTTAACTACCTCCATGGATATCTTGTAGAAAATCCCATATAAACCCTCATAATTCGATGCCATA
Source organism: Orbicella faveolata (assembly GCF_042242905.1). Taxonomy (NCBI): domain Eukaryota; kingdom Metazoa; phylum Cnidaria; class Anthozoa; order Scleractinia; family Merulinidae; genus Orbicella; species Orbicella faveolata. The sequence continues at coordinate 2,473,351 of NW_028301555.1, forward strand.
TTGTGTTGCTTGTGTGGTTCATAGAGAGAGCTTGGGCTGCCTATGGAAAAAAAAGCCTCGTCAAGCAATCCTTACAACAATATATTGCCACCATTTTAATCGAAAGTTATGAAATTAAAATTCTTATCTCGTTGCCATCTCCATTGTTGAGTAACACTAACTCCTCGTTTATTTCAATCTCTTCTTTCGTTCGGCGGGTCATCCTCAAATGTACTTCCAAGTTACACTGTTGCTACCAGGGCCCGAAGGAGCGACCAAAGCTCGTATGACCTGAGAGCAACGGGTAACGAGAAGAACAGGAAATAGCAAACAAATTCAGCGCAAACATCTTACGAACTAATTGCGCAAAATTATTTCTTAATCCTTCACTGAAACTTTCCATCGCAGAGATTACGGCAAAACTACGACTCTTTGGTTTACGAACGAAGGTGTTTATAACACAGCAAAGAGAATATTATTGCGAGCGAAAGGAAGAACTTAACTTTAGGAAGGTAATTGTTGCGTTGGCGAAGGGTAACAAGATTAAATTATATACTCACCATTAATGTTTTTATTAAATCCATTTTGAAATCACTGGATATCCTTGCAATCTGATTGGCTCTCAATGGTTCGATTTATTCACGAATCGCACTATTTTTTGCTCTAAATCGCATCTTTTTCTCAGCCCATGAGAATGGGCCAGTAAAACATAACAACCCATCAGATTTCAAGATTAGTTTACAGTAATCAATAAAATTTCTGGAAAATGAAAGGCAAAAAGCCACTGTGTGGAGAATTTTGCAAATACTATTGCCAAGACTTTGTTGTTATTGTAGCTTTTTTTCCAAAAAATTTGACAAATTTAATTAATTAGTTTCTGAATGACGATTATGAGCTCCTTTAGGCTGAAGACCTACTTTCATGGAAGTTCCCAGCTTTCAGTGTCCATTTTGACGAATATTTTGGCGATTTTTCTTCAACATCTGCTCAAGATCCGTATGATACTGAGTCCAGTAAAACATAAACAAACGAAAACCACACAACAACAAATTCAGAGTCATCTCAAGAAGGTAGATGTTTCCAGGTTTCCGGTAGTTTCAAACGAAGCAACAAAACAGCTCAACTCTGTTGCTGTGAATAAACATAGTCAACATACGCCACACTGCACAAGATAGTGAATGGACGAACGTCTTACGAAGCCGGTGCCAGTCCCGCCATCTTGGAAATATCTTTAGTTAAAACAAATGGCGCTGCCAGAACTTGACAAGGTCCTGAGTATTGAGTCCTACGCCGAGGTTACAAAAAGAAACGGAGATGATAACGAGCTGGACCCCTTAAAATCATACCATTGAACGGCATTTAAAAGAAAAAAAACGTACTGTCCACTTGGCATCGTACACTCGAGGGAGTTTCACAACTCAAAAGAAATCGATGGCAGAATTACACAAGATATGCACCTTCAAATTTCTTCTCCAAAGACAATGAAAAGTCGCAGCCTCAACCACAGAAGAAAGGTAGGCCTTCCATAATTGATTCAGGCGACGAGAACTGAAGTCATTCTCGTCCCCAGTGCTACTCGTCTTAAAATGTCGTTGACGAGTAGCTCTGGATGCACCCAAAAATTCGAATTTTTTCATTGGCTGACAAAAAATGAATGCGCAGCAGAAGTGAAAATTACAAAGCTCTACGCATTCCATTTTACTTCCGGCCCGAATGGCGGCACCTTCGCTCAGTTTACACAGGCGCGCTTTACGAAAAAAAAGCAAAACAAATGGTGACCATTCCCGATCGATCCGAAGGAATCGTAAAATTTTTCACGTAACCAAAGAAGTACATCGCCTGCAACGATGTAATTCTCGATCGTAATCATCGTCCTTTGTTGTAGCAGCCGAGAAGGTGGGAAGAAACGTTTAAAACTCTGAGAATCAAGCAGCTAATACAACAATTATTTTGTCGCTGACCATACCCCAAGAAATCATAAAATTAAATTCGAATCGGCAGTGGGTTTCAAAAAACGTTTGTCTTCCTTTATGAAAAGCTCTAAAGGAAACTTAGAGCCTGGTGGAAAGACGAAGAAATATCACTGTTGCTGAGCAAATGTGGCACTGGAAATCTGAAGGTGAGTCTTCTCTCTCTCAAAGATCAAGCAAATCAGATTCTAGCAGTCCAAAATGTATTGAATGATATTAAATTGCCCAAATGAGTCAAAGGTCCGTGTTATAATACTCTGCTATGTACTTGGATGATGTAGCAAATGGTCTGAACATGAAATTTGGTTTGTTTCTTCCACAGATTGTTATGTATGTATCTGTTACTACGTGTACCTGTTAAGAAGCTTCTGCTGTTATAGATATATATAATATCTGTTTTTTAGCTCCCCTCTCTTTAATTATTGAGACCTCCCCTATAGTCTCCCCCCTCAAAAAAACACGAACAAACCTTTTGTGGTCAGGCAAGAGTTTAGTTTGCTTCAGAGCCCCGACCCAAATTTTTTTTTTTTTTTTTAATAATTTACTTGTGGAAATGATGAGTAAAGGAAAATAACCATAAATAACCATAGCTGAAATTTGAGGCCCTTTCCTCTCTCCCCACTTTAGTTAGGAAGCAACTGCAATTAGCAAAACTTTATTCCTTCACAATAACATTAATCAGTAAATAACAATAATTTATCATCAATGCAAATAACTGTGAACAAAATATAAATGATGAATGAATCATCAGACTAGTGGGTTTCCAAATGTAATTTGGAAACTCTACTAAAAACAAATCAAACATTATAGGTGTACAGAGTTACGTTAATATCCCCATAAGAAAAATATCATAATCTTTTGGTTAGCCTTTGAAAGATTATTTATTTCCTGCCATTATTTACTATTCTTTGTTAATTTTCAGACCATAATAGTGCGACACAAATTCTTCAAAGGATAACAATATATGGATAATTCAAATAGGAATGTTGCTCTTGCAGTTCAATAAATAATACTGAAAAAAAGGAGATGGAGATAGAACCATCGTTAATAGTAAAGCTATGTGGTTGATGTTCTGATCAACCACAAGAAGTAGAAAGTATGCATTCGAGATTTGTTGTTGTACATGGTCGAATAACAGGCTGAAGAGCCTTATTATTAGCATGAAGTAACATGAATATTGCATTATTTCCCATTCATTTTGTTCATCCAGTTTCCTAAAAAAAATCTTCCATAATGTGCACTGTGGCACACCAATATGAATCACTCTCTTCACACCAGGCACCTCTACATGTATACCAATGCCAAATACTAATTTTATAGTTACATCATTTTGGCTGTTTTATATTTTTGGTAACACCATGTACTCATATGGGAATACTGAAATAAATTGTTATTATTGTTGTTGTTGAAAGCACCCAAAAGATTAAGCTTTATATAAGCTGATTGAAAGGTATAAAATGAACAAAAAAACATATATCAACAAAAGCAGTGGAGGTTGGGGGAGAAAATGGTGGGTATAGCCCTATATCTAGTTTTGTGATGTCTCCAGTCACAGAAGCTCAGGTGACCAGGCTTTTCTCAAGTCTGAATGTACAAAAATCATCATTAGATGTTCCAAATAAGCTAATTAAAATTGCTGCAGAGCCATTATGGAAGCCCCCAGCAGACATATATAACCACTCAATAACAACTGACGTAGGACTTTTATTTATTTTTTTTTTCACTGCGTTTACCTTAACACGGTAGTAACTACTTCAAAAACCAATTTCTTCCCTATACCCCGGTTACCACACACATACTTTTTTTTTTCTTTCTATAGCCATATGCAAAATAGATTTCTCTTCTCATATTTATTTAATTATGTAAATTAATTCTGTAAATAGTGCACAATAAAAGTTGATTGATTGATTTAATTTGACAGTTAAATGATTGTGTAAGACCCTTTTTTGTAAAGAAAAAAAATAGAACAGAATGGGGTTACTTGCAAAAATGAGGGCACGATAGATCATATGAAAGTGAGCACCTTTATTACATTCCTTGCAAGGAAAGATGAACAAAACTCCAATACAACAAAACTTTCCTGAGTTCAACAGATTTTTATTCCACTGCAGCTTACAAACCTATGTAGATAACCAGGAAGTAAATAGTTCTTACCATTAAAAGATTCTCCCTTCATCTATCAGCACGGCGTATATTTAAATCCTCTGGTCAGTGATGCAATTTCCACGGCTGATTTCCACAAACGCTTCAGTGTGTCCATAAACAAATTTCACCGTGTCATCGATAGACGTAATACATGTGGTATCCTGATTACTTTGCTTGAAAGCTTTAACAAATGCACCTCGCTCTTTAAACTTCTCCTTTTTACCGAATATGAAGAGAAGAAACAACAAGAACACAGCTATCGATCCCTGAATTTTTCTAGACGGTCCACCACAAAATGCGCAGCGAAATCCGTTGGTAAAATATTAGACAAGCTTGCAATCGTGTTTGAAGCGGCGACGGCATTTAAGGCCGCTTTCTACTCTCGTTCTAACTTTAAATCACCTATTTAAACTTCAGCGAAGTGAAAACACGTCAATGTTCCGATCTGTTTACATCTGGAGAGTACACTCTATTCCTCTCTCCCCTCCCTCAGGATTAGTTTCTGAGCATGAGCAGATATGCAGGCCAAAGTTACGCATGCGTTACCGGATGTCCGTGATTTACGGACATCCGGTAATGGCTGCTACCAGAGCCCTCCGTTTCTCCGACCACGTGACCAAAAGAAACGGAGGCTCTGGGCACGAGAATGACCTGAAGTAGACTATTTTCGACTTCAGATCAGAATTGCTTGTTTCTTTGTCATGCTCGAATGAGTTTTCGTCACATGACATCGTTTTCCATACTAAATTAGACGTAAAGGCGTTTCCGGTTCCGCTTTTTTTAACAAACTGGCTACTGGAACAATACACCAAAAATTTAAAAATTTAAGGCGATAAAATTATGCGATTTCAAAATGGATCTAATAAAGTGGCAATTGAACTTCGTGTCGTGCAATTTTGGTCTGAAATCATACTTGTGATTTCAAATCGAACGAGCGCGCAGCGCTCGTTCGATTTTGAAATCACGCGTATGATTTCAGACCAAATTGCACTCCACTCAGTTCAATTACCATTATTTATTAAATCCATTTTGAAATCACTGGATATCCTTGCAATATGATTGGTTCTCAATGGTGCGATTTATTCACGAATCGCACTATTTTTTGCTCTAAATCGCATCTTTTTCTCAGCCCATGAGAATGGGCCAGTAAAACATAACAACCCATCAGATTTCAAGATTAGTTTACAGTAATCAATAAAATTTCAGGAAAATGAAAGGCAAAAAGCCACTGTGTGGAGAATTTTGCAAATACTATTGCCGAAACTTTGTTGTTATTGTAGCTTTTTTTCCAAAAAATTTGACAAATTTAATTAATTAGTTTCTGAATGACGATTATGAGCTCCTTTAGGCTGAAGACCTACTTTCATGGAAGTTCCCAGCTTTCAGTGTCCATTTTGACGAATATTTTGGCGATTTTTCTTCAACATCTGCTCAAGATCCGTATGATACTGAGTCCAGTAAAACATAAACAAACGAAAACCACACAACAACAAATTCAGAGTCATCTCAAGAAGGTAGATGTTTCCAGGTTTCCGGTAGTTTCAAACGAAGCAGCAAAACTGCTCAACTCTGTTGCTGTGAATAAACATAGTCAACATACGCCACACTGCACAAAATAGTGAATGAACGAACGTCTTAGGAAGCCGGTGCCAGTCCCGCCATCTTGGAAATATCTTAAAACAAATGGCGCTTCCAGAACTTGACAAGGTCCTGAGTATTGAGTCCTACGCCGAGGTTACAAAAAGAAACGGAGATGATAACGAGCTGGACCCCTTAAAATCATACCATTGAACGGCATTTAAAAGAAAAAAAACGTACTATCCACTTGGCATCGTACACTCGAGGGAGTTTCAACACTCAAAAGAAATCGATCGCAGAATTACACAGGATATGCACCTTCAAATTTCTTCTCCAAAGACAATGAAAAGTCGCAGCCTCAACCACAGAAGAAAGGTAGGCCTTCCATAATTGATTCAGGCGACGAAAATTGCACTTTTATACCTGAGGTAGACTATTTTCGACTTCAGATCAGAATTGCTAGTTTCTTTGTCATGCTCGAATGAGTTTTCGTCACATGACATCGTTTTGCATACTAAATTAGACCTAAAGGCGTTTCCGGTTCCGCTTTTTTAACAAACCGGCTACTGGAACAATACACCAAAAATCTAAAATTTAAGGCGATAAAATTGTGTGATTTCAAAATGGATCTAATAAAGTGGCAATTGAACTGAGTGGAGTGCAATTTGGTCTGAAATCATACTTGTGATTTCAAATCGAACTCGCGCTGCGCGCTCGTTCGATTTTGAAATCACGCGTATGATTTCAGACCAAATTGCACTCCACTCTGTTCAATTACCATTATTAATACATCCATCTCGTCCTGCTTTATCTTCTTCAAACGAAGAATGGCCAGATCCGACGTCACCAGGAACACATAAATTCATGTCTCCACACTATGATGAAGCGTTTGGTTTGACGCAAATTCCACAAGTAGTCATGAATATTGATTTCAAACTAGAACCAATCGTTGAGAAAACGTGGCCGCATATTTTCACGACTTGGATTTTCATTCTTATGCAAAACTATTATATCACTTCAAAAATATAATAAATACCTTTGACTGTTTGTAAAGATTAATTCGTGCGGCCGCCATATTTCGTTAAATAAATTAATTAAATTTTTTGTAATAATCTTATTAGTCGATTCTTGCCGGTTTATAGACATCCCTTGGTAAAGACCTGATTGCATACGAATCAAAGCTTATTAGCTATAAGCTAGAAACAAATAAAAAAAAAAAAAATAAAAGAACTGCTTTAAACCGTTTTTAAAGTTTGATATTTGTATGACGTTAGGGAAGGTACACGACATCCCAAAAAACAACTGCGAAGGAGACTAACCTCGGGGTGGAGCTTCCCTGTTCCCCTACCATTCCACGTGTTTTTCCCTTTCCGCGTTTTGTTTTTCCTAACCCTCTCCTCTGCGTTCTGACATACGAAACCCGTGTGTAAGTTCCTGGTTTCCCAGGGGGTTTCCTCCGACGTTAGCCTTACATTCACTTTGAATCCCACATGCAGTGACACCCAGCGTAATCCCCAAACACTTCCTTTAGTACTAGGTGTGTTTCTCCATATGTTCCCCTTATTATTCCAGTGTATCCCGGCAAATGTACATATGTTTCGCTGTGCATAGCACAGGACTTTCCCCTAGGGGTTTTGCCGCCCGACGTTATCCGTGGGCTGTCTTTGCTTGTTCTCTACACCGTGCGTCCCAATGTGCTACCCATTAACCAGAAGAAACCTAGGGAGAGTGTAATATCGTGGCCGCTTTTGAAGCTGTTATAGGAACAATAAGACTTCCCCTCTTGTTTTGTCACTAGTACTAGCTCAGTCAGCCCTATGCGCCCTATGCTGAAGAAACATAATATAATGATTTTGGATTTATGATGTCATGATTTTTGAACTGAGACTAATTCATCACTGATTTCTTTTCTGAAAGGACCCACTGGTTGATCTCTAACTGAAACCGTTAGATTACATCACTTACAGAAAATTAAGAATGAAATTCTGAACGGGAAGTGGAAACAAACATTTGGAGGACTTCAACGAATTCTCCCCGTAAGAGTTTTAAACTTCCTTTACATATTAAGGCACTGTTACCGAATAGTTGTAAGATTTTAACAGTGATGTATTCCAAGAATCTATCCAATCAAATCATGAATCTTTAATTGCAATCATTACAAGAACCCGTCGGCTAAGGAACAGGTGGCTATGAGGACAACAATGCAGTCCCACAATCCACTGCAAGACGAGACTCGGCCCATTTCCTTCTCGTTTCTTAAGTGGCGAATGCATTGACTGTGGATTCTTCAATGGAGTTTTCTCGCTCATTATACTGCAACTTTTGTGCGTTGCCTCATGTACTTCCTCGCACATTTCTTTTTGAAATTCCCGTGCATTGTATTTGCATTCGTTCCCCTGTGAATTTCTTGCGCGTTTCGCCGACGACTTCGTGTGTTCCCCTGGGGTTCCCGATAGGGTTTCCTCCCAGTACCATAGCCGTACATTTTTTGACCCTTGTGTCCCTTCATACATTTACTCTCGATCCCCCCTATGCCCCCCCCCCCGACCATGCGTTCCCTATACATTTCGTGAATGCTTGAAAAGGCGTCTCATATTGCATCTTGTGATTGAAGTACTTAAATATTTTTAAGGGTCTTCAAATAAATCGTCGGAAGTACTTGACAAAAGGCCTAGCTGAACGTTTTTCGTAGCGAGCACCGTAAGATCAGCCTGAAGGACGTGGAGGCGTAGCAGTTGTCCGTTTCGTGATCGGTCGCTGCCATTTTCGTGACCCTTAGAAATTTTTTCAACTATCAACGAGGTTTTCTCAACTTAATTAAAAGTGAAATTTGCAAGTAACCACCCAGTATCGAACCCGGAACCTCGGTTCTCTAACATCCCTCTAATGCTCCTAAACTACCGGGTTGATCCGCCAAATCTCCGCAAAATTTAATTATAAAACGTCACTTAATGAAATATTGATAGAGTTGCCCCAACCATCAAATAAAAGCTAACTGCAAGCAAACTGGTGTGAATATGAACAATTAAGCATTTGGTGAGTGCGCTTTTCTCCATCAACAAATTATAACCAGTTTCTACCTTGTCCAGGCCTAAACTAAAGCAGATATGGCATCGTCCATTCTGAAAGGCTTGGTTATCAATAATGGCATCAACCGTTTACGAAACAGAAATCAGCGGAGGCTTTCCCCACTCCCTGCGCACCTGACTTATTCTGGTGATCACCCCAGTTGCAAAGGGCGCGGAGTTTAATCAGACTTAACGCAAGAGGTGATTTTGAGGCTTTTATCAAAAACAAAAACAACAAAATATGCCAGCAAACATCGTATGTTCCCGAGGTACCGATGTACCAAAACTTTATTTCCACATTAAGAACGTTCATTTTATAAAACCCAACGTACAATAAACGAAAAAAAAAAAAAAAGATAACAGCAGTGACTACTATCAACTAGTAATCCATCGTATTGTACAACAGGTCCATAAATTGGCGTACTTCCCTGAAGTAAGACACCGTAAGTGCGAAAGAGCGGTGAAATTTCGAGTGAGTTGCATTCGAATCTTACGGCACTTAATCGTAATCTTTGAAGTTACCAAAGCTAAAAACATTGGGAAAGGGAACGATTTAAATCTCAATGAAAACTATCTAGTCTTTCTCAGTACGAGTCACAAAGTATACGATCGTGTGTTGCATTGAAGATAAACATGTAGTTTACGTAAACAAACTATCCAGTACTAAAATCTAATTGCTGTTAGTATTGTAATTATTGAAAGTTCGTAGTTCAAAAGTTCAAGTCTCGAGGAAGTCATACCTCGTAATTCTTTGGTTCCTGGAAGACAATTCGATGGCCCATCACGATACACTGGACGGGAATGCGTGACTGGCGGAGTGCCAGCGTGTCACGTAGTTGTCATGTAGAGCGAGTTACACTGGGTACCAACATTTTCCACTTATCAAGGTTGCGTGACCAATCAGCGTGATCTCAACCACGTGACACAGAGATTCTTCTGACGTCACTTCCGGTGTATCAGAAGCGAGAATAACTGGAACACTTCATATCAATTATAAATGTCGACAGTAAACGGAACCTTGTAAAAAGTCTCTTTCACAAACAGGATAAGTGTATGGCCACAGTTCTAGAGCTTGTTAACAACTCTGATACCGTTAACAGAGTTTGTTCTGTAAACAAGCCTTTATTTGTTCTTCAAGCGTAATAGCATGGGGACACTAGAAGATCTGTTAACACCAGCAGTTGATCCTCCGTGAACTTCTGTTTATGTTCTTGCCAATTGTCGTGGTGGGTTCGACGGAAATCCGACATGACTTTCTTTACAGTGGCCTAGCGAAACGACAAAAAAAAAAAAAACTTAAAAGTTAATGCTCCTTTCAATGGCGTTCAATCGAATGGTCCCACACCAGTCTTTCATACGTAGAAGTGACAAACCAGTAGTACCTGAGGAGCGTTCTGCTCGATAGCTTTCATTTGAATGGTCGCATACTTGGATTTCATTCACAAAAGCAAACTACTTATTTAAAACAAATTGTGTCCTTGATTTGCAAATAGATCTGTTGGATATGGCTATGCGTTTAAGAGAGGCATGCAATCTGCATTCTATGTGTAAGTCCCCGATACATTAGTATGAAATCTTTGTGACTTCTTGATTTCATTATTATTTGTTTAGGCAACACCCGCCTAGATTCGTCTTTGCTTCGTGCGGGCATACCCAAAAGTGTAAATTTATCTCCCTTTTAAATAAATAAAAAATACGTGTGAATGTGTGTGTCCAACAAAACGAAGAGAACACACTACATTTTAAATACCAGTTGCAAGGCGGACAAAGAAAGCCCCCGCGTTGCCCACGTTCCTCCATTTTCTCTTACCTGTATGGGATGTGGGTCATGAAGATGATCACCAAGGTCCAGCAAGATTTGTGGCATCCACGAGGGGACATCGTAAGGGAAGGCCTGGACACAACTAGCTAGACCCAGGACTCCAGCGTGACGATGGATAAGGGCTGGGGACGAATCAAAGACTTGATCAAAAGAATGTATAGAACTTTCGCTAAACGATGAGAATACAGTTACGTCATGAAATACTGAGGAAAACAAAACCTGGACGTTTTCGACTTTTATTTATTGAGTTAAGAGATGGGTAACGTTACTTTAGCTAATTCTGTTCATGTTGCTTCGCTAAGATTTCTAAACTTCCAATTGGCAGAGCAACAGTTATTCTAATGGCCAAAATCACGACCGCATATAACAAACAAAGATGATATTGAGCATTATAAATGGCACTTTCACACAAATTGAAATAAGATTGAATAACGTCTGGCCGTTGTTTTCAGGCTTGCCAGAGTGCAATCCGTTTTAATTTTCTACAGTTTTCTGCCCATCCACTTTCCCTGTTGACTTTCTTGTGTTTCTTTTGAGTTTTTTTTTTTCAGTGTTAAGCTGTTGTAGTGATATTTCAGTTAATTCTGTGACCAGATCAGCTCTAAAATTGCTTTAAATCGCAAGATCTGGCCCCTTGAACGGACGGACCGCTTTGGAGAACTAATCGACAGCGAATGTGTGAAAACATCGTGTATTTCAACAGCACAGCAAGGTGTATGGATATGAAAGATCATTGCAGTTATATGTACACAACTTACGCAGTTGTGAAAATAACGAGACCTGAACAAGATCTGAACCCATGACCTCTTTGATACCGTACAGTGCTCTACCAATTAAGCTATCAAGCCAACAGGAAGCTGGTCACCTTGTGAGTTCGTAATTTGTTGGGTCTCGTATTTGACCTATGAATTTAAAACGTTGCGTATCACCAATCTTAGATGTTCGCTACCACACAAATAATCGTAATTTTGATCACACATTCTGCGCATTATCGATGATATTCGACCAGATTGTAACAAGTTTGTCGTTCGTACCTGCATCATTGTTCAGTCCATTTGCACCAATCACTCCCTTCTTCTTTTTCTTGAGCTTGGTGTTTGCCATCTTTGTGAACTGTTTCTGTAAAAAACAGATGACAGATCATGAATTGCTGAGCATACAGCCCTGTACCTTAGTTCAATTGTTGTTTCTACCTGTGTGTGAATGAAACCTTAGTGTAGGACCATTCAAATGAAAACTACTGAGCAGATTTTTCAAGTGGTACTGTTATGACCATATACAGGGTTGATCTAACTGTTAAGTCTTTGCATGAAACCCTAGCGTGTGACCATTCAAATGAAAGCTATTGAGCAGTCCTTTCAAGTGGTACTGTTTATTATGCTGTACAAGGTGGATCTAACTTTTAAGTCTGTGGATGAAACCCTAGTGTGAGACCATTCAAATGAAGGCCGTTAAGCAGAGCTTTCAAGTAGCACTAAAACTAATTTCAGAGGTGCCAGCGTTAATCTCGTACCTGCAGTTCGTCATCAAGCTCAAAGAAGCCGTAATGAACCAGGCCACTGAATGTTACAGCCGCCATCTCTCGAACCTGTGGGAGATGAAAATGTAATAAGAAAGGACAAATTGAGGGAAAATGACAACAAAAGATAACTACAACAGCAACAAACAGGACGACAATGACTAAAACACCTGCGATGGCTATTGAGCTCGTTGCCATCAGTTGTAGCATTCTGATTGGTTCTCAACAACACATTTACCTCTAACTGCTCGTCTGCTAGGAGACTGAGCACCAGGTCCTTCACGTCCAGAACGAACTGAGGGTTACTGGTGATGGCGAAGAGGTTGGCAAAAATCATGACTTGTAGGTATTCCAAGACACTTCGCCTCGGATGCCACAAGTTATTACTAGCGATCTGACAAAGGAAGTGAAAAAAAAAAAAAAAAGAAACTGATGACAAATGCCTACAAAACAGGAAGCTTGAAAGTACGATAAGGTTACGAAATCACATTTAATTTGGTCTTTCTTGAAACCTATACGCGTTAAAATCGAGTGAAGGATGAATGTGGAACAAAGTTCTTTGGAGATTCTCTACTAAGCGATGTTCATGTCAATAAAAATCGTGACACTGCACGTGGCTAAACCAAGGAGGAATCATCGGAACGTGACGCATGACAAGGGAAACTTATCGCGTGACCAGATTTGGACGTGGCCAGGAGGACGTGACGCGTTACCAGATTTGCACTTGGCTAGGGGAACGTGGCATGGGACCAGATTTACTCATGGCTAAGACGTGGCGCGTGACCAGAAAATAAGATTCTACCAAGGGCGTTGAACATTTTGTTGGTTGTCTCGTTGTTCTAAAGTCCACCTCGCCAACAATAGAAAGAGTACGGACACTAACAATTAAATAGGTTTAGCCTAAAATGTCATAGGAACAAGAAAGCAACTGATATTTCAGATATTTCAAATCGCTTTAAAACGTACTTGTTTGACGGTGTTCAAGGCCAACGGTATCATGTTGAATGGCAGCTCCATTTGAGAGAGGTACGCAATGGTCTGAGGAGAAACGAGTTTCAAGAAAACGTTAAACAAAACACTTTCAACCCACATGGCTGGCAGCGTCCCTCCACCCCTACAAAACGTATATGGGTTATTGACCAAGTGTGAGGTCAAGATGGCTGGATATTGGTCACGTTCTTTTTTTGCGAGTTTATGGACCGAGACGTAGTGGAGGTCCATAAACTCGCAAACAAAAAACGAGGCCAATATTCAGCCATCTTGACCGAACAAGCTTGGTCAATGAAGGATTTACTATATGGCTTTCGGGGAAATTTTTCTTGCGGGACACGGCGGGTAGTCCCGAGCGGGCGAGATAGCTCCATCTTGCCGCTCGGGTAGCCAATCACAGCGCAGGATTTGATTCATCTTGCCCGCTCACGGAGCTTGCCATATAATAAAACTGCTTATTCTCACGTGATATTGTGGTATCGATTGGTGAGGTAGAACCGTACGTTATCAACCTACAGTGGAATCCCACCTTCTCGTTATTACGGCCACTTTATTCTGGCCCGAAAAAAAGGTCAGTCAGTCGTTTTCTCATTTAAAGAAATATGGCCTGATTTTTGTGGCCCGTTGGTGACCGGAATACCGGGACTCCGCTGCATTTGTATTCTACTTACCCTATGGCAGTAGTGTTGAAGTTCTGGATCGTCTTCTTGAGAATCGAAAAGAATTATCTGAAGGAAAAACACGAAATTAGCGGTCACTTCAGTTATTAATTTACTCTAAATTATTTGCCAGAATGCTTACCACAGGAAGAAGATCAAAGAATTCCTCAGGGCAGCTGTGTAAGGTGCGCACTGCATGCGATAGGAGCCAGTTTGTCACTAAAACAAGATAAAAGAAAAAGACACTAAACAAGAAAACAACAAAAACAGCAACAACAAAATACCCGAAACTGAGTCTTAAACTATCCTTGGGAATAAGGTTAATCAAACTGTAAAGCCGGGAAGAAACGTGCGAACGAACGAAAGACTTATCTAACCGACCGACCATCCGACCGAACGACGACCGAACGACGACCGAACGACGACCGAACATCGAACGAACCAAGGAACGAGTTCATCCATCCAACGAACCAAGTGACCCGAGCTACTTAAAGGGGCTAGGTCACGCAATTTTAGGCAATTTCAGCACTGATCAAATGGTCATAGAATTAACTAAAATATCACAAACACGGTTCAAAACTATAGAAGAACTCAAACAAAACACAGGAAAGCCAAGAAGGGACATGCATGTACAAAACTTGTGAGGATTAAAATGGATTGCATTCGGGTAAATTTGAAAAACGTCGGCCGACCTTTTTTCAAATTCATATCAGTTTATATCAAAATGTCATTTACACAGCTGGAAAATCATTCTCAGTTGTTATGGGGCCGTGATTTTGCAAATGAAAGACTCTTGCTCTGCCAATTTGACGTTTAGAGATCATACTTACCAAAATTAAACAAAATTAGCTAAAACAGCGTGACGTACCCCATTAACTTCAAGATGAAACTACTCACTTGTCTTCAACCGTTTGATGGCTTCTTTTCTGTCGTCACTATCACGTGACTCATCTTTTACCACGTCTTTCTCGATAACTCCGACATTTGCTACACTGACGTCACTTCCACCCATCTCCTTTTCGCGCGCCAATTCCTGTAATCCTGCCAGTTGCGGGAGTACCTTGCTGACAAACTGCTTCCGGTTTGGGGAGCGTGTCGGCACACTGTTGCGCAGTTTAAGGTCGTACATCAACACGCTACAAAGAACACTGCCAAGGAAACAAGATGAAGCTGTTAGCTCGTATAATTTGAAAAAGAGCAAAGAAAACAAATCGTTTTAAATACATAAAAGACTTGGGCGCCCCTGTAAGAAGCGCATTTTGTTTTTGCGTTTTGTAATCATTCGTGGCAGATTGCTAGCGAAACCATGCCTTCGTATCTGGCGGTGTTTGGCAAAGAAATAAAACGAGGAAATCAGAAGCACGCAAAAGAGTAAGCACAGAGCGCGAATTGCACTAGACCTGCGCGAGAAAGTACTCGTTCCACGCGTGCCCATGAATGTTGCGCCTAACATTAGAAGGAAGGTGGGGGATCTGGCGACTACCTGTCACAGACCATCACATTGCAATAGAAAGTAGCATTACTCCCACCAGGTTATTTCCAAAAATGTTGGAACAGACTCAGTTTAACCCTTATGTGTAAGTCATCTACCACTTGCAGCCCTGCACTGCATACAAACCTTCCAAGTCGATCTCGTACGTTCTTGTACGGATGGTTCAGATGGGTCTCAGCTACAGCCATCAACCGGTGAAGCAGTTCAGGGACTCGCCATTCCTGCTGACAAAGCGCTCCTTGAATGAAGTACAAACGACTGAAAAAGGAACAACACAGAGGTCAGAAATAGGGCTTTAAACGTTAAAATTCTACACAAAATTAAAAGAGTAGCACAACGCAAATGCTATTTTCAAGCGGGGAACTGCGCTAGAAGTCACATAACAAAACGTAGTTATAAGTAACGCAACGCATCTATCACGTATTAAACCGAACAGCACTAGATTTCACGTAACGTAGCTATAAGTAACACAACGCGACTTTCGTGCATTCAAGGGAAAAGCATAGACTTCATGCTACGTAAGTATAAGTAACGCAAACAACTTTCACGAATTTAAGGAAAGAACACGAGAGTTCATAACGCAGCCATAATTAAAGTATATAACGAGCAAAACTTAAATGCAAAGCACAAGAATTCACGTACAAAATTGCAACTATAGGTAAAAAAAAGCAGCTAACGTAGCGATAACTCAAAGACCCAGTTTTGACCAGAATGCATTGCGCACCGTGCAGCACTGGAAAACAAGAGACGCGCGATAAGCATAATGGTCAATACTGGATCTTTAATGTACCGTATTATATTATCACCTAGGAATTGCAAAAACAGTTCTTCACCTGAAGACACCACAATGTGATGGCTTTCTTTCTCCTCATTACCTGTCCGCTTGACAATATAATGATGTTGTACGGAGAAATTACATGTGATCACTGTTAAGAACTGGACTAAACTCACCTTGAGTCAGAGAATGAGCTGCGTTGATCGTCCAAAGGTTCTTCCAACAACAATTCTAGAAAACGATGAATGCGACGTGGATCCCGACTCTCCTGCAACAAAAAATCCCCGATGAAGTTCATTGAAATATTTTGAAGTATTTATCCTAACTTAAGTGTTTTAAGGACGTTCGCGCCAATTGTTATGTGTTTTAAGGACGTTCGCGCTTATTGTTTCTGCGCATCCTTACTGCGCACGCAAATTCACACGCCACTTCATGCATGAGAGCGCGCACTAAGTACTAAAATAAACAATGACAGGGCAGATGGCCATTGCTATAGCTTTGCCTGGATTTTACGATCTTGGACGTTCGGTGACCCGTACTTTTCTTTCCAGAAACAGACTTTATTTACAATTATCTCCACATTGTTCAAAAATGAACAAAAAATCAATGTGGGAAGTTAAAAAAATTTCAAGATTTCTGTCCCCGGGACATCGAATCCTACCATCTTGCGGCTGCAAGGGGCGTGAAACTATGGTCGCCAAATGCGAACTTGTTCTTTAAGGAACCTCACCAGTTGACTAAATTCACTTAATAGGTCCACTTAAAAACAATATTTGGCAGAGAACATTTCACTTCCAAGATCTAATTGCAATATTTTTGGGCTTACAGACACTGTGGCCTTATTCGCTAACGAAGGGGAATTTTTCATTTTAGGGTGTTCTTCCGGGCATGTTCTCTCCAAAACGAAGTCGGTGACCCCCCATTTTTTTACATTTCTGACATAACTAACTCATCATCTTACAGTGGTGAACGTTTCAGAAAAAAATCAATGTTGGAAAATGTTCGCGCGAACGTCCTTAATTGGAGACAGTGTAAATATCGTGAGCTAAAATCGAGCTTCCTCGATCAAGAGATTCTACTAGCTTTCAGTTGTACGACGGCAGCTTGTTAAATTTATCTTTGTTTCGAGACAAGCTCGAATAATTTATGATTTGCTATCAAAGACAAACCTCCCAAAGTTGACTTTTACCAGTAGTTTAACTCTATTGCTTCCCTATCTGTACACTGCGTTTGCTTAAGGCTGGTTTTGCAAGCGCATAAGGATAAGCATACAACGTACATAGATTACGGTGTCTTTTAAGGCTGGTTTTCACATTATAAGCATGAGGAACACGCAGTCACTGATGATTAGCGCATCTGTTAGAAAATGTCTCTGACATAAGACCCTACTTAATTGTCTTTGACTATGTTGCTTATGCTTACGCTTACGCGCCAGGGAGAACCAGTCTTAAATGAGCTCAGTCACGGTATTTTGAGTTATTTTGGCCACGGATAAGATTACCTTAAATTGAAGAAAACCTGAAAATAGTACTTCAACAAGATAGAAAAACACCAAAGAGATAATAATAAACCATAAAAGAACAAGGATGGTTAAGGATGGAGAAGATTGACACGGATCATAAACGAAGAACTTGAAAAATTTAGGCTAAACTTTTCAAGCTGTTCAAACGGTGACGCAGCTCCTTTAAGAAGCGGTTTTTGTTAGGACATGTTCCTAACAAGGGCGCTAATTATCAACATTTTACTGTGAAAGGTCATTTGGTCCATAATAGCAGAAGCTCACCACAGCAGTAGCCATGCAAGTACCCCAATCCTCTAAGGTCTCCACGTTCACGGCCGATAGGGCCTTTCTCAGAAGAGGCACTAGAAAGTCCCACAGATTTTCAACCTAAAAATATGAAAAACTGATCAAACTCGGGAACAAACAAACAAACAAACATATAAACAAGAGAATGAAGAATGTGAAGACATGATTGATCATCGCAGTTATATACACAACTTGAGCAGAACAAAGAATATTAAGCTTTAGAAAAGAAAAGCAAATAAACAGTTCTCCTGAGGGAGGTTCTCGCTACAGTTTTTTTGTTAGATTGTAAGAAGCTTACGAGGCAGCAATGTGGCGAAATGGTCGTCAATCCGCTGCCACGAGGCGTCATTATAACACATCTTCCACTCCTAATTCGTGATTGGAATATTCAGTGCGAGGGAACGGTTTTCATTTGAGGGTCGTAGAACTGAAACCAAAGCAACCACTCTCGCCAATCACAAAGGACTTAAACAATCCAGTGAACCAATCAGAACTCGAAGCAAGTACATGTAGCTGACGCAAAGCGCGGGAAAACGTGTGTGAGCGAGTCAAGATTGATTTTGGTATTACGTCTGATTGGCTGACAAAGTAGCACGAGTTCTTTTTAAGCCGATCGCTTAGCGTCGCAATGTAAAACCAAAGCAAACGCAAATTACTTTCGACACTCAAGTGAAAACTCTTGATTCTGGTTTATGTAACTAGAGATATGGGTGTCCAAAGGTAGATTAATACCTACGAAACGCCTCACTTGTTTGTCTATACCTTTTCAAATTTCCAGTGTTTGCACCCGCGGATAACAGCGGCGATGATTTCTACAGCGCACCTTTGACTGCTCTCCTACAAAAGAATAAAAAACAAATACACAAACGGGTTATATTAAAAGAGCTGAGGTATTTCATGCCGAGCCACATAGCGTCTAAAGAAGAGATCAGTGCGAGGAACACGAAGTTACATGTACACTGTTTACCTTACCTGTGGGTCTATACAAAGTCGTTCAAGATGAGGCTTTATTACATCTACAAATGTGTCGTCAAAGTTTCTAAATAGACCCTGTTGAGAAAAAATATACAACACTGATTAGTAAGAAAGATACTGCGCCAGTTCTTACCAGTTACAAAACCGATTACTACCGACTGCCAATTCGTGGCGGGGACCCCATTCTGACTTTTCCCGCCACTGTCTGAACACACGCAAATGAAAAGTTTTGTGATTAGCTGATACGTGCGCCGATTTTTTCCCACCACTTTGGGCGCGCGAATACTGGCGCGAATTGGTTAATAATTTTTTAATCAGCTCAGTTACAGAAATGAGCATTTCGACTTTCCCAGCCCCTCTGGGTTATGTAGAGAGATTATTGGTGACTGCTACTTTTAAGACCAGCGACATCATCCAGATTTGTCGTACGACGTCCAAATGCATGGTTCGGTTGATTTTCGAAGCAACTCTAGCGTTAGGCTCGATTATCAGTCACTGGTCGGGAAAATCGAGAGAACGATACAAATCAAACGTTCTCTAGTGTTCACTGGTTAGAATTCTATGACCGGTCAATTTTCCAACAAGTTTCGCATCCATTGCTCAAAAAATGACCAATAAAATTTCTACCATCAAGTGTGATGAGCGAAATTTCATGGGTTTTATTTAGTTATTCTTTATTTCTTATTTACGACACAACTAACGACAGAAATCTTTTCTCTGACCTTGAACAACACAAAGCGATGAACGTTGAATTTATCTTTGCCTTTCCTATCTTCCAAGGATAGAAACGAGATGAATTTTGACATAAATTCTTCCTGACTAAAGGCATCGTAAATTGGCTGCTCCTCCTGAAAAAAACAAAAACAACAGCAAAACAAGTCACTCGGGGCACCAGTCAAAGAGGACACGAACAAAGCAAGGATTGTAACCTTTGCGGCCTTTCTGGGGTGGTCATGCTTCGGAATGCTTCTCCAGGGAGAGTGGGAAGAGTAACTTTTGTCAGGCGAACAAAGATTTTCATTAGAGTATACGACTTAGCCTGAAATGTCAGTCATCTCCCGCCCCCTATATAAGACTTAAATGAACAGTGTATTTACCCTGTTTTATAGGAATAAGAACTTTATGACCTCGAAGGGATTCCCATGTTGTGAAAAGAATTACTGCAAATACTATATGAATTAACGCCAAACTCCCACACTTATACTCTTGTACCTACAGCTCTAATAATTCTTAAATAGATGACCGTGTATGTACATAATAAAACACAACCCAACAATACATATATTTTACTTACCTCCGAAAGTTGGTCACGTGTTCTCCCTAGAATTGGCTGTTGGTCTGCGGGAGCATAGGTCAGCAGTTTTCTAGACAAAGCATGCACAGGCACATGTTAAATTTGTTTACTTAGTGAAGCGTGCGGGAAGGTTTCTTTTACAGAATTTTACAAGAAGAAATAATAGACTTTTGTTTATCCTACAATACAAGACGCGTCTAACTGTGACACACTTCGTTTCTGTGAACAAATGCCCGACCACACTGAGTGGTCTGCAGTTAGAAGATTAATAAACTATCTCATCTTGTGAGAAATCAAGTCGTAACTTCATGTGGAGGCGCTAAGCGTTTGACTAGAAACACCCTAAGGCTTGCATTCTGGTTGTTTGGAGGCGTTAGAAGGTCCAAACAATTTGCACGGTTGCTGGCCACGTGAGTGAAAACACTCTATACCATAGTTCTACTGTTTATTCAAATACTTACTTTGGCCATGTATAGTAGCCCCAGTGAGTTTTATCGATGAAAACACAGCCTTCCCACTCATTTTTGGTCTTGGGGAGATCACTAGACGAATATTGCAACCTGCAGAATGAACAGGAAAAAATAGAGATTTATTTCACCAGAAAGTATGTATATTTATCAACTCTATATCAGGTATCTAAAAGTCATATCTTACCATCTGTTATCTTCCCGATCACCGGGCTGAATAACTGTTGTCGTGGGCTCTGGTAGACCAGCTGAAGACAGAACAAGAATAGACTGTGTATTACGCTATTTATCATATGACTAAGAAAATTACTTCATTGTGATTGGCTGAGAGCAGACGAATTTATCGTTAATTCTTAATTTGTACTGCGGTGAAAATTAACACACGCGCGTTCATAATTTTCTCCCTCATATAATGAACGAGTAATCGTTAAAATGTGAGAGCAATTAAGGATTTACGCTACTCGTGATATTTAAAAATTTTGTCAGATTGCACTCGCCCTAAGTCTCGTGTAATTTTAAGACAATTTTCAAAAATCACAGGTAGTGTTAACCCACAATAGGATTCGAATTCATACGATTACCTATACTACTCTTAAAAATGGCAACTACACTTAGCAGCTAATCACTGGGGACATCAAAAACACTCTACAAAAATACTCCCGTTGATCTGAATTTACACATTTTTCATGTTCACCGACTTCCTCAAGTTTTGGTCATCCCTGATTATTAGTAGTTTTTTTTATTACCTTTATGTTTTTCTCCCTGCCTAGACTACGTAATCCATTATTTGGACGTTCCCTTCGACAGCTCCAGGCTAGCGGATTTGCTGCTTGACTAGTAGTTGCTCCAAAAAAGGGCTTTACACTACAACACAATGTCTCCAACTTACCCAAAGAGTAGCCTACAAAATTAACTGCGGCAGTCGAATAGAACAGCAAAAGTTCGACTTTGATTCAGACATGAATTTAACATGTGCCGAATCTAATGCATACATTACGGATACATAATATAATTTATATTTTACTTTCAAGGTTTTGTGTTGAATTAGCAATTAAGTTCGACTCCATTAAGTTCCACGTCTGAATCAACTGTCGAACTCAATCATTTGAG
>NW_028301555.1:2500000-2510000 GCF_042242905.1 Orbicella faveolata
AGCAGTGGTCTCCTGCCTCCCTTACAGCATGGACTGATACGTTTTCAACAAATTTGCCTTTTTCGCTAAGAAAAAAACATTATGAGATCACAGTGATCTCAATGGTATTGCATCGATGTTGTCATAATTTCAATTCTCCCTGACTGTCTCTCAAAATGTCAATTTCCCTTCACTCAAAATAAAATTCCCTAACACTTCCGTGAACTCGAAGAGTTTTAATTTTTCCCTGACCATTTCCTGACCTGTGGCAAGCCCGCGGGGATTTTATGTTGTTTGGAAAAAGTTCTTAACGTCGAGATGCCTACCTGGACAATAACAGGCCACACATCAACCATGACCTCCCAGTAATGTACTATCAAGAACAACATGCGGTTATTAAGCAACACGTAAAGCGCACCCTGAAAATAACACAAAAACAACATCAGAAAATGAGGGAGAAAAAAAAGCACAATATCGCTTCACAAAGATATTCTGCGTTCATTTCGTTCATGAGATTTCCCCTATAGTGTATGCCAACTTTACGTGTGTACTTGGCAAATTTTCTATTCAGTTGCCAGTCAAAGTGTGAGACGATTAATTTGTAGTTTGGAAAGAAGGTACTCAATACACAACAAATATAAGATTTAGCAGTGACTGCACGTTTGCACAAACCTTGAATTCTTCATGGGAGATGTCTGGGCTGTTTTGAAGTTTAGATAACGTTGGTGGTACCAAGGTTCGAGCAAAGTAATCAAACACATCGATGCAAGACGATAACACTCTTTGAGCCTTGATACGAACCTAGGGATAAAGAAAGCTCGTGACATGATTCTAGAGGTAAATGATAATTATTATTGTAAACAAACTGACAAAAGTAACAGCAGTATGTGTTTCAAAAATCTCGGATTCTCCTGAACGAATCTATCTTTTTCAACTATTGACTGGTCCCGTACATTGACGTACTTCGAATTTTAGTTAATCAGTGCACAGCTCTTTGCTCATTTTTTTTATTCTGTGTCTATATACTTCTGTAGGCATCCTAGTTTTTTTCCCTAATTCTTCTTTGTTTTTTTTTACACTTACGCATGGCAGTCACTACCATTTGCCATTTCTCAGTGGGCGACTTATCTGTAAATCTAACGAGTACAAATATAGATTGTTGTTGTTGTATATAGAAAAACAGTGGAAAGTAATAAGACTTACCTCTGTGTAAACTGTTGTCGCGAGTTTAAACAAATCGTCCAACAACACTTTATGTAATGTTGTTAACTGGTTTGAAATTCGGTTCAGGATTCGCATCTGAAATGAGATTTATATGTATAGTTTTGTCACAAAGTTGCACTAATCAGTACAATCTTGTGTTTGACTAACAATCTACGAATAGTTTATTTTAAAAACGATTTAACTTCATCCTATACCAATATTACCACACCTTTCAATAAAATTTCAACACAAGCTTTCCAAAATTGAATTTCGAAAGCTGCTGTCAGTTGATCATATATTCAGCGACTTGTCGTTGTGAAGTTTGAAGAAATGTCTTTCGCAAGAGCAAACATTGGAGTAGCACTCATGAAAACAACTATAGGCATCTGTGTCTTATTTTTAACTACCGAGGAACATTATTTTTATAGCACAGGAATGTATGAGCATTTTGCGAAACTCAGACTCGGGAGAAAGAAGTGGGAAGAAAGTAAACTATTTGCAGGACATTGAAGAAGATATGGTAAGGCGTGGTTGGTTGGAAAAGTACATTTTTTGAGCGCACCTCATGTTGTAGCTGGACTCTTTCAATAAGCAACGGTCGGACATGTTTCTTCTTTCCTGCAAGCTGAATAACCAAAATAATTAATTATGTAGTCCAATAATAGAGTGGAAATTGGCCATCTGCAAGTTGCCTTTTAACTCTGTGTCAAAATGAGTCTTTGTACGAAATCATTCATATGAAAATGTGTTCCGCCTACAGGTTCATTTTCATGCAAATCAAACTCATTTTCACATGAAAGACTCACTTTGAAGACTCACTTTGAAGCAGAGGCACAAGGTAACTCGGAAATGGCCTATTTGGATATTTTCCACTTATTATTACTTTTACAAACTTATTAGAACTCCAATGGTTGGTCAACGAAAACAGCCATTGTCTGATTGGGAATATGAGCTTCTTGCTTAAAATTGCGAGTAGCTGATTCCGTTTTAAGTTTAACTTCTAGCAAATAATTACCCTTGAATTGCCTTGAAGATTACACAACACGATGGTTTCTCTGGAGTAATAACTCAATTCACAGGTGGTTGGTAATGTCGTTATGAGAGACGCCGACATAAATGAAGTTATTATCCAACTGCAGTGAATACCATCCAAATAACAGTACAAATATACAGCAATATTGTACAGTTATTTGTACAGTAGGAAACCTGTTTGCGGTACAGGTCGGCGCGTGCATGCAAAACTGTCACACTCTCTCGCTTTTCATTGATAAATTTCTTGACTACAGCAGTTGGATAATAATCTCTTATTAGATGTTCTGGAGTGTAGTATCGCTTTATATTTTTACTCATTGTTTGTATTTTGACTCGCCCTACGGACTCATCAAAATACGACGCAACTCGTAAAAATATACAGCGATACTACACACCAAAACATCTAATAAGATATATATATATATATATATATATATATATGTCATGTCATGTACAACATCTGAATCAGCTTAGTCGAACTTGAACTTGAAGGTGCAGTGTCAAGTTCGGAACGCAAATGGGCAAAGTCTCTCTGTCCCCGCAAACGTAAGGCTCTATTCCCGCCGCTCTCTCGCGTCGGGTCTTAGTTCCTCGCCAGGGGAGGAGCGCGGGCTCTTTTCCCCGAACAGCGGCTGGAAATCGAGCCTACGCACATCCTTGGTACGTGCAACATACTTTGTCTTCCATAGCTCTCTTCACAGCACTTGCACTGCGCCATCTGAAGGAAAACACAAATAAAGAATTGTAAACTAAAAAGAAAACTCATTCTGTTTAAAATTTAGGGACAATAACAAGCTTCTGTGCAAGAAAGAAAAAAAAATTTGCCCCTGTAGTTCATCTGAAACAGCACTTATCCATTCTTGTTTACACAAGGCTTGTTATATGCTGTGTGTGGTAACATGGATCAAGGTTACTTTAACACTTCTGGAAATGCAAAGGTACCACTGCCGCCCCCCACCCCCCATCCTCCAACAGTATTTTGTAGATGGCTTTGACAATACTCTAGGTTAGAGAGAGACACCGTCCGAGCAAAGCGTCTTGTCCCCGAACACAGTATTTAATCCAAATGACTGCAACTGGAGCCCAGTGCACAAACCATCAAACCATTACAGCTCCCTCTTGCAGACAAAAACTGACACACATGTATAGAAAGAGCTTCGCAATAGGTACGAAAACCAAGATTGCAAGAAGACATTTTACGTCTTTCTTGAAAAACAAGATGAATAATACATTACCTGCTATCAAACTCGTCTCTCTGGCCTCCAACATGGAGCATTAAGAGATCATAGATCTGTTAAGTGCAAACAAAATGACACAACAAGCCATTAAATTTACAGCTGTCCAGGCTGATATACTAGGAGCTTGCTATAAACATGCTTTATTATCTTGCAATAGAAAAATCATATGTTGAAACCAAAGAAATATCAACTAAAAAAAAATAATATGATCAAAACATTTAAAATTTCGCTAGAATGGTAATTTTGATTTTTTGACATACTGTCACAAAAACAAATTTTTTGATCTGTAGTCCTCTTCCATCTTTGTTATGTGTACCTCTTTCTCAATACACTTGTTCTATTTTGCTTTGTAGAATCTTTGTCTCTCTTTTTTGTGGCATTTGACAGGATATGGGAATTAGAACAGAGAACTCCAAGTCATTGTCCCTTTAAAAATATCGAAAATTACGTGGTATAGTCTTGTAAGCCACGATCTGCCATGCTATTCTCGGTTCTTTGCGCGAGGAGTGCTTTACTTTAAGATAAATAGTAGTCTGTGAGCAGGCTTACGTTGGAGCACAAGCGTGCGCTGCGAGCGCGAAATCCAGCGGCGAAGCCGCGAGACTAGAGTCCTTCCCGCTGGATCGCTTTGCTCTCCACTTGCGCGCGTAACTCAAATGCGAGCCCGCTCGTAGGCTAGACAAATGTCCGCGAACATTGATTGATTTGCCATTTAATGATTCGCTTGAAAATACTCAAACCTGAGTGCAGATTCCATTACAAAATTTGAAGTCATAATGGTAAAATAGCCGACAAATACAATCATGATAACCAATGTACAAACTTCTATTTGACAGCTTCAAATAGGAATTATTTTTCAACGAAAATCGATGGGAATTTCTACACAGCTGTCGGTTTTCTTAAAATTCTGTTACACGATTATCTCTGCAATTCTTCTGAGGAGTTATTCCATCACACTTAAGCCCTGACAGCAATTTTTTCCAAGTTTCACCACGACAGTTTCATGCACACAATCACCAGCGAGAGAAAAACACACGTTTCCTACCTTTAAAATTATCAAAAGAGCTTTAGTGTCATCCTCGTGATGACAAAGGAGATGATCTACAAGAAACAAAAAAATAATTGAATGTAGTTTACACACAAGTGCTCTGGGGACAAAAGTAATCTTTTCAGCTTCGCTCTGGGAAAGTACTTTTAAGTTAAGACACCTCCATTGTGTAGACCAGATTCAAGCTCCGTGTACACTAGTTCATTTCCGTCCACGCGTTTTCGGCGCCCTATTGTCGTCACTAGGGAGCTTAAGCAAACCACGACGGCAACAAGAACGCCACCAAACAAAAGGTTTAATGAGGAGAACAATGGCTGTGCACGTGTGTTATAAATCTTGTACATTTCGTAGCCGTTCTCTGCGAAACAAGAATGTGAAGTGACCAAGTTCTGTGTAGTTTGAAAAACGTGAGCCACGACGGCTAATTTTTTCGAATTTTCGTCTACAATTCTAAACTAGAATAAAAAAATCACGCTCTTGCATCAGATCCATCGTGCTCTCAACAACCGGGCTTCTCTCTTTCACAAAGCTGATGACAAAGTTCCTCGAAGTTCATTTCCCACGCTTTTCAATAAAATGCTCATTGCATTGATTACTTAATTAAGATCTGGCCGCAGTTGTTCGAAGGCTGAATAACGCTATCCAGTCCACCGGATAAATCGCTATCCAGTGGATAATTGTTAACAAAACAAACCTCGCTATCCGCTGGATAGTGATTTATTCGGTGGATAGCGCTATTCACCTTTCGAACAACCCGGGCCTGGAGGTACACTGCCTTACCTAACAGTCTGTGAATCAGCTCTGCTATCCGAGCTCGCGAGTTGTGTTCACCCATCGACACTTCTGAAATAGATAATAATACACTAGATGTTGAGTTGACTTCGTGTGCAAGTTGTGAAAGAATTGTACTGCAATTAAAAAGAACACTTAAATTGGCTGGGTCACACTCTGTGTCAACTAAATACCAACACCACCAAGCAGGCCTTGAGATGGAACCCACGGGTGAAACGGAAGAGAGGGAGCCCAAGGAACAGCTGGCGACGGTCATTGGAGGGGGAGATGGAAACAGTTGGAGAGACGGTCACAATATAGAGTGGAATGGGGAGACTTCGTTAAGGGCCTATGCTCCCCAACGAGGTGAAAGGGTTTAAGTCAGTGAGTAATAAGAACGGATTTTAATGAAGTGCGGTCACAAGGTACCCATACTGTATAACCGAATGCAAGTTAAAAAAATTTAATTGCTAAAATCCTGAATTCAAACAATACCTGGTTCCATCGAGACAGTGTTCTGAAATCTTCCTCGGCTCACAAGGGTCTTGAGGCCCCTGTAAAGGAATACAGAACTTGCATTTATTGTGTTTATTTTAATTAGATAATAACACGCACCAAGAGGATTAAGTAAGTGGTAAGATAGAAGACCACACAGTACTTACAAGTTTTCCAGTGGAGGTCTCTTCCAGTCTGGTAAGAGAATGGCAGCTCCAGACAGACACCCACAGATGATGTTTAGACACTGCTGAAGCTCCTCCCTGAAGACGTAAAATCGCAGATTATGTTAGGTTTCAGATTATGTAACCCGTCTTTCTCTCACTCTAGTAAGTGCATGTTTATCTCTTCTTTACTCGTAGACTGTCCACAGCCCTCTATTTTCTCGTATGTTTATTTGATCTTAAAACGGGCGGATAGAATCGCGGGAAAACTGGACACCAGTACAAAACCGGAGAGTTCACGGGGTAGGGGGTTAGAAATCATCTCTGTTTGGCTCGCTTAGCTTGCCTACTGCCCTCACCTCCTCGTGCTGCGCGCTCGCTTCGCTCACGTTTTCTTTGGCGTACAAATAGAGCGGTTGTGAACAGCCTACTTCACTCCTAGTGAATAGCAGAGCTTTATGGCTTAACTGGCCTATGCCATAAAAGTTCTTTAACACAAAGCACTCTACTCTCCCTGGGTGGGATGCTAGCACAGTTGACAATTATTTCATGTTTTTAGCTGAGCATCTTCGAGCTATGATACAGATGGGAAGTTTGGAGAGTACCACTACAAATTACAACTTGCCAAACAGACGCATGCAAAATATCATCCTTTGATTTCTGTTTTTCAATGTCTTCACTTTGGTAAATACCCTGAATACTTGGAAGATTTATTTACTCTGTAATCCAGCACTTCTTCCTTAATAGGAACTGATATTATATCCCTACCTAAAATATGTACAACTTCTTATGGCCTTAATTCTGTTACCAGAAGTGCGTTCCAGGCCAAATCCTGGAACGCACTGCCAAATCAATATCGTACAATTACAAACTTTAACACCTTCTGCAAATGAATTTTGTCCTGTAATATTGCATACATTTATCTACTTTGTTCTAATTTTTCTTTCATATTTCTTATTTCTTTACTTACATTAAGTAGCTCAAACAAATTAGCAGCAATGCTGCTCTGTAAATTTGAGGGTAAATCTTTATGGTGATGATGATGACGAAGCATAACAGTTCCGCGAGGTGATTTCTTAACATGTTGCAGAGCAAACATGGTTTGCAGATAATATCTTCACGAAAACTAAACTAAGTCAATTTGGTTCTCGGACGTGATGTTCGATCATAATGTAAAAAACAATTTTGTCACTGCAAACGGCAGTGTAAAAGGGGACCACTATACATGTATATGAAGTTTGGAGCAATCAATTTTGTCAATATGCTGGGGGAAT
This sequence comes from Orbicella faveolata, assembly GCF_042242905.1. Classification (NCBI taxonomy): domain Eukaryota; kingdom Metazoa; phylum Cnidaria; class Anthozoa; order Scleractinia; family Merulinidae; genus Orbicella; species Orbicella faveolata. Next base: position 2,507,205 of record NW_028301555.1, read on the forward strand.
TTGATTTACCTTGAGAGCGTCAACGATTCTTCCAGGAATTTTTCCAGCCTCGTCAGCACTGGTTGTAAAAACGTGTCCAACAATTCCTTTGCTAAAAGCTTCTCCTCCTCGGATGGTATGTGCCACTGAATGTTCAGGTTAAAAAGATCCCCTGGCTTTCCCCAGTCCTATACGTGACATGAAAAAATACACGTTAATTTTACTACAATAACTTAAGTGGGTATTGAGCAAGCTCGACTCTTTGTGTGCATATGGTTGTTTCAACGTGACCAACACTGTAACTGCAGAATGATTGGAAGATTGATTTCAGTCATAAGAAACTTGTAATAGTTCAAACGATCTTCAGCCAGAAATTGCTAAATCAACCAGGAATCTATTTCCATAAGAAAATCCATATCCACCGTGACCCTAAAACCCCGGCCAAATGATCGCATCGTTTAAACGCAACATATCGCAACCTTGTTGGGCTCAACATGCTGTACGCGCGTTTGGTAACCCAGTTGTGACGTGTTGTGACACGTTGGGTGTTACAAATCAAACTAGCACGCATGCCCTGGCGCAACATTGTTGCACGAACCTGGCGAAACGAGTACAACATCATGCAACATCCCCAAATGACTTGTTGCATGAAAAAGTTTACCATTTTCAAACTTGAGCCAACAACACCCAACATGTAGGAACATGTCCCAACAGAGTTGCCAAATGCGTGCAATATGTTGCGCAACAATGTTGCATTATGTTGCAATCGTTTGGCCGGGGCTTAAGGATAATGATTGGAAATTCCAGAGGGGAGGGGTCCAAAAGCCAAAAGTAACTTTGAAAAAAACTATAAATCCAAACTAGGATTTCCAGTTGAATTAGTATCAGGGAGAGGGGAGTGTCCAAAACCAAACCACATTCTTTGGAGGATATGGTATTCTCTAGAACACATTCATGACATTTTTTTTTTTGAAAAAATGCAAAACATTTTCCCTGTCTGATTAGCCTGAGAGTAGGCTAATCCTGTCTGATGTGCTGTTTCTTTGCCTTTGGTTAGGTAAACCGTACAATTTATTCTCAGGGCGTAAATTTGTGTATATCCACAGTGACAAACTTATCATAATTTATGTCAAGATACACAAAGCCAAAGAACTTCTGATGTTGTTGTCCAATCTAGCATTGATTCTTCGTTTTTACATGAGCAGATCCGAGGTACCATATCAAAATACTAATGAGAACTACAGGCGAGTTGTAAGCTGTCAAGACAGCAATATTCTGCGAGCGACAAGTCGGGAAAGGTTGATGTTCTTCTTTACCATAAAACACTATGTCTGAAACATTATTTTACATGTTATCTACGAGGCTGTAAACAACCCAGCTACCTTACAATGCTACTGTGCTCTCCACGGTCACACAAGTTCTATTGGAGATGTAACGAATTATGTTCATGGCAAATGGCAAACGGCAAACGGCAAATGGCAAACGGTAAACGACAAAAATGAAACTGCTGCCGTCTATCTTCAGCTGTTTTGTACAGTAGAGTGAAAATATTTGTATTTGCGGTGAATACATGTAGGAGGCGTTTACCTACTTTTGTATGATTTAAATAAGGATTAAAACCTTTCCCGTCTTTTTTTTTCAGCTGTTTGTACAGTAGAGTGAGAATTTATGTTCTATTTGCAGTGAATAGAAGGAGACGTTTGTCTACTTTTGTGTGAATTATTTAGGATTATCAGGAAAAGAAACCGTTAGCGATAGGTATGATGATTAGGCTCTCGAATAACTAGTGTCAACTAGTGATACGGACTTATTGAAGTTATTCTAACCTGACTAACACATGTTAAACGTGTACAAAACCTCACCCTTATAAACAGATGCTCTGTCGGTGGTGTTCCAAAGTCAACCAACACGCTCCTCCACTCCATGGGGTAAATCTTAGCCAGCGGCCGTAGCATGTGCTCCAGGAGCTGCAGGGAAACAAGAGAAATGCTGATCAGATAAATAAAATAGAAAAAAAAATAGGAATTTGAAGTGGCACATTCCACAGAAATCAGATGAAGATCAGATTCTATTGTGTACAAAAATCTTGGAAATATGGGACACTTTCCATTCAGCCAAAAACTCTGAAAATTTCGAAACACGGACAAATGGTATGGAAATTTCCCGGCAAAGTTTCCAGAACATCCGAAATTGTACAATTTCCGAAAAGCGCGCCGTTCAACCGAAAATTTCGAGAGGAAAATCAAATGAAATGGAAATGCCCGATAAGAAATTTGCGAAAATCCCAAGTACCGGTATATAATTCAAACATAACGGTAATTATAAACAATTATTGGATGAGGTCTTTGTGATATCCAGAATAATCAAGGTCGAGGTAGGGGTTATCAGCCGAAGCTGGAGGTTGAGGCTGATAACCCTTACCGAGACCTTGATTATTCTGGATATCACAAAAACCGAATCTAATAATTGCTTTATTGTACATGTACACTGAATGAAGAGAAAATGGAAGTCATATTTTTGCTTCTTGGCTGACAGCAAGCAACACAAATCGCGTGAACTTAACATGATTACCCTTAGAAATCATGCACCGCGGTTATACATAACACGATTACCCATGACCTTGAGTGTCCTTGACATGATTACTGTATAATCTGCAGCTAGATGATGTCACAGGTGCTAGTTTTGAAAAATTCACTGTATGCTTTCGGCCAATCAGAAAAGAGATAGTGAGTACAACATATAATAACATGTAATATTGGCAAATACAATGGAATAAATTCTACTAACTATGGCCCCCAGAGTAGCTGCTTCTTTACA
>NW_028301555.1:2735000-2790000 GCF_042242905.1 Orbicella faveolata
GGCAGGGAATAAGGCAGGGAATACGAACCAGGGCGTTTATATGTAGTTTTATGCTCTGAGCTAACGGAAAAGGTGGGTATTTCAGGGTCGAAAACAAGACTTCAATTTCGCGCTGTGAATGAATAATATCTGCTCGCGCTAGTTATACGAGTAAGATTTTGCGTTTGTTCTGTAAAGAAAAGTTATGCAATAAAACTCTCTACTCTGGTATCGAGTTAATTTGTGAGTTTCTCAGACAATGGTTAATCATAACCAAAACCTGTTTCGATGGTTTCTTATTGTTTCTGCTTGTTTGGTGAGTTTGCAAAAGTTTTTGATAGGAAAGTCTGACCCGTACAATCACAGGCGGCCCAGACGTTGAATATGATTAATACATGACATTATGCTGTTGGCGGTTGTGTTACAATTTTAGCCGTTCATAAGGCAATGTATGAGAATGCTTCGAAAATTACTCTAAATGCTACGTGTAGGAAATAATTTGAATAACATGGCTTACCTTGTGTTTGCATTGCGTTACTTTGATGTCTCTGGGTTCCTGGAGGTGGTTTAGAGCCATTTAGGCGAGTTTTACTTTCTGGCCGTTTGCTTCCCCTAAAGAGAAACGAAAGGTGGGCGACATACTGGCCCGACGGCCCGCACTCAAAGCTCCGTAAATTCCACAAAAATGGTCTAATCTCGTCAAAATTGCCTCATGGCAGCTGTCGATAACTCTTCTTCCCATTCGCTTTCTCCCAAGGTTCCAAAGTTTATCTTAACCGCCCGAGAATCCTGGTTTTCAAGCTCTTGCTTTCCATTTCTGCTCCGTCTCGATCCGTAACGGATTATCTTGGGCACAGAATTTGAATTTTTAGCTTAACGACCTCGCCATCGTGACAAAGTCGCCTCCAACCATCGAGAGGCACAGGGCATTGGTCAGTTACTCGTTACCATCTCTTGCTGCAGTTAACAGTGCTTTTAGGCGCTAAATTCAGCTGAACATTGTTTGCTCCTTGTATTTTTGCAGTTAACAGTGCTTTTAGGCGCTAATTTCAGTTAACACCGCGGCACGGTGCAATTTGCATGATCAAAAAATGCCCCGTGCCTCTCGACGGTTGGAGGCGACTTTGTCACGATGGCGAGGTCGTTAAGCTAAAAATTCAAATTCTGTGCCCAAGATAATCCGTTACGGATCGAGACGGAGCAGAAATGGAAAGCAAGAGCTTGAAAACCAGCAATTCTCGGGCGGTTAAGATAAATTTTGGAACCTTGGGAGAAAGTGAATGGGAAGAAGAGTTATCGACGGCTGCCATGAGGCAATTTTGACGAGATTAGACCATTTTTGTGGAATTTACGGAGCTTTGAGTGCTGGCCGTCGGGCCAGTGAGTCGCCCGCCTTTCGTTTCTCTTTAGGGGAAGCAAACGGCCTGAAAGTAAAACTTGCCTAAATGGCTCTAAACCACCTCTAGGAACCCAGAGACATCAAAATAACGCAATGCAAACACAAGGTAAGCCATTTTATTCAAATTATTTCCTACACGTAGCATTTAGAGTAATTTTCGAAGCATTCTCATACATTGTCTTATAAACGGCTAAAATTGTAACGCAATCGCCAACAGCATAATGTCACGTATTAATCGTATTCAACGTCTGGGCCGCCTTTGGTACAATTAGCTCATTTGCATAGTGCAGCTCGTGCACTTTCAAGTCCGAGTCGGTGTTTTCAATTGTCAACAAATCTTGACAAAGATTTCTTTCGTTATCTTTTGTTCTAAGATGCTGCAACAAACGGAACGCAAAAAAGGCTGCTACCATCATGTGTGTTTCTTCAACATAAGCATAGTGAAGTTTTACACTGCGAAAATGAAAATAGACAAGGAGTTTTGATAACTCGATCAACAAAATCGAAATCGTTATTCGAAGTTGATTAAAGAAAGCGTCATCGTAACTTTGCTGATTATTTCTGCTTTATTCACATATTTTCAGCTTAGCTTTTAATATGTTCTCAAACATTTATCAATCTTAAACATATTTAAAAACTATAGAGTTATTGTTTGAGTTCGATGTACGCTTTCACACGAAAGTGCGGTGGAAGTACAAGTTGTCATGTTTACTGACTGTACAAAACACGCATCGGCGGGCGCTCTAATTCATCGACAACAGAGAATTTACTGGATTTTTACACGGATAAAACTGAGCAGTATCTACGGACGTAAAGTTACTAGGCCTTGATGAAACATCAAGCGTTGCTTACAATTCAGGCGAAACTCAAACTGACCAAACTAGCCATTATTTTGTTTTACTTTTCAGTCGCGATAGACTGGCAAATTCCTCGCAAGCGTGTGGCAAGAGGAGCCAGGAAACTATGAAGTCCTGAAGCTCTGCTATATCTAAATATATCCAGCTAGTTTTTTGCTGTGCAATGGAAAAGCTGTTAATCTTCAACATATGTGAAATTTAAAGTGGAGTAACGTACAGCTCATGTAAAAGAAGCATCCCTCGGAACACAACTTGGTCAGCGATATATATAAGCTTAAAGCGGAACATACCTAAATTCGACACTGTCTTACTTCACTCAAACTGGAGCAGCTTACGACGAAAATACTTGAGAAAAATTCCAACAGACGCAAACGCGTTGAGTTGTGAGCCAAAAACATGAAAATTTTCGGGAATTTCGGACGCCATTTCCCCCGCGCGACATCCGCAAAAATCCTCGCAGCATGTACGCGCGTGTGCCGCAGGCGATGGCGCAATTTGTTCTAAAAATAGAATTATTGTCCCATATCATGGGGACAACCCCAATACTAGAAATGGCGCGCGCTTACGGTCTCCGTCCCCGATTATGGCTCCTGGTTAGGATGGGATTTTCCCGCTGAAAAGCCCAGACGCTTATAAGGGCAAAAGGTGTTTCTAAACGTAATTTCTTCTGTTTTAACCGCTGTAAAAGCGTAAGGACGTCTTTATTAGGTTATCCTTGTGTTATGTCGGCGATAGAGAGCCTACTAGCCTGAGTTCGGAGAAGAAAAGGTGATAAATTCACTGAAATTCTGTTGCCTCAGTATTGGATAATTAATTAACGCTGGATATTAGATCTAAAGCGGTGACTATTGACGACTATTCGTCACTATTCGCCACTTTTCGCTACTGTTCGCCACTATTCGCACTATTCGAGACTATTCGTACTATTCGGGACTATTCGCGACTATTCGCTATTCGCTATTCGGGTTTTCCAGACACCCTCCGGCCAGTCGCTTTGCTGGTTCTTGCGGCTAGCTAATGGCCGCGGCGGTATGCAGTCGCGGATCCATACTGGTTTCCACCGTGTTACGGAAATCGATCAGATTTTTCAGAGTGACAAAGAAACCCAGGAATTAAAATCCAAAACAACTCACGCTGAAGCACCCTCCCAGACCTTGCATGCACCTTTGGCGCTCATTGTTTTAGAAATCAATAACTGTTTATCGTAAATCGGCGCCGCTGATTTCCGTTTCGTAAACGGTCGATGCCATTTTTAACGGTCGATGCCATCATTGGACATTGGTAACCAAGCCTTTCAGACAGGACGATGCCATATCTGCTTTAGTATAGGCCTGGACAAGGTAGAAACTGATTTTAATTTGTTGATTGAGTGAAACGCACCCGTCAAATGCTTGATTGTTCATATTCACACTGATTTGCTTGCAGATAGCTTTTATTTGATGGGTGGAGCAACTCTGTCAGTCACGTTTTATAATTAAATTTTGCGGGGATTTGGTAGATCAATCAGGTAGTGTAGCGGTAGAGGAGGGATATTAATAGACAGAAGTTTCGGGTTCGATACTGGTTGGGTATTTACAAATTTTCTTTTTTTTTTTAATTTCGTAGAGAAAAATTCGTTGATAGTTAAAAAACTTTCTAAGTGTCGCGAAATTGGCATCGACCGTTTACGAAACGGAAAACTGCATCGGCGCCTGGTATCCCAGCCTCAGGCCAGCCTCTATTACGTATGCACAAGCACGGAGCACAAATATTAAAAATACGAAGAGCGCGCGGTAGATGGGCTCTTATCTCATATGTCCTCACGGTCTGCGCGCTCGCACTCGCGCTCTCCCCCGCGCGCTAAATTAACTCCCAGTCTTCTTCGCGCAGAATTCTCTCGTTGTTCGCTGCTTCTTCCTTTACCTTTATTCTCGTCACAGCATAACAATAATTCCTCAGCTATTGATTCAACAGATCAAACACCGGTTGCGAGGCATAGGGGCAGTCTCTCTCCTAATTATACTAACATACTCTCTGGCAAGAACCTAATTTTTGAGTATGTTTATATTTTGTATCCAGATTTGTGAAGAGAAGTCACATAATCGAGGACTTCCGGTGTTACTCTCTCGCGGCGGAAGTAAGGCGCTTTTTCCACAATTGCTGAAATCTGTGAAAAAGCTCACCACATTTATTTCCAAACTCAAACTAAGAACTTCCCTTACTGATTTTATCGCGCCATACTGAATTTATCAGGAAAGTAAAAAAAAAAGTTGAGAATGGGTTTAAACCTCAACCACGATTGCGCTTCTGCCCAAAGGTGTTATGTTTCCTTAAAAGGATTACTATAAATAGAGGAGTAAAAAATTGTCAACTTTGACAGCTGGACACGAAGACAAAAGCGAATACGTTGGGCTTGTCAAGCAACAGCTCGCATGCATTATTTCCTCTTCGGACACAGCACTCTATTTCGAGTTTTCTCAAGAACCAAACATTTAACCGATCAATTAACATCGTGTATCGATCCTAGTGCACAGGAAATTTGCGCATTTACACAACGAAAGTGTTTGTCTATCCAGGCGCAAGTTTGTGAAGGATAAGGCTTAATAAGTTGCGTAATCCAAAAAGTTCTTCGTGACATTTTCCGATTTAACTCAGCTAAACGGTCCGAATTAAGAAGATATTATTATTCGTGTAGATTCTGGCTTATTAACAGTGTTTGCCAACTTGCTTTTGTTGTCGTAAGTGTGAAAAATAAAAGCTCCTCAACTAATTATAGTTCTGAGTTCTGATTTGTCGAAAGCTTAAAATCCAGGTCAAACAAAGCTTGATACTTTTAAAAACAATGCCGTCGTTTTGACACTGGACTGGACGAAGTCCCGCCTTCTTAATAGCGACAAATGGCCTTGTGACCAAAGAATTTCCGATTCTGTCGATTAGCGGACGCACGAGCCAATCAAAAGGCGACATTTTGATTTGTAACAAACCGCTGTGGCATTTATCACACATTTCGTTCAGTCGAACTCACTTGAAATAGTAAAGGAACAATGCATAACACGTAACTGCAGTGTGTTGAGATTTGGTGTTCGCTAACGGAACGATATGGAAGCGTTTGAGAACGTCACGCCAGTGAAGGCTGAACCGCCAAGTTTAGCGTTTTCCACCGATCAAGTTGCTTGCGTTTGTGATGCGCTCAGGCAATCAGGAGATCTTGAAAGGTTGGCTCGATTTCTCTGGTCACTCCCCCCGAATGAACTTCTAAGCGGAACAGAGAGTGTGCTAAAAGCTCGAGCTTTCGTCGCGTTTCACCGTGGACGGTTTCGCGAAGTGTACACGATCCTCGAGAGCCATGAATTTGATCCGTCTTCGCACGAAATGCTTCAGAATATGTGGTACAAAGCACACTATTGCGAAGCCGAAAAGCTCAGAGGAAGAGAATTAGGCGCCGTGGATAAATACAGGATTAGACGGAAGTACCCGCTTCCACGCACTATTTGGGACGGCGAAGAAACCGTGTACTGTTTCAAGGAAAAATCAAGGCAATTGCTGAAGCAATGCTACGAGCAAAATCGATACCCTACTCCGCAAGAGAAACGGCTCATCGCTAAACAGACGGGACTGACCTTGAAGCAAGTCAGCAACTGGTTTAAAAACAGAAGACAGCGCGATAGGATTCCCTCCAACAAAAGGTGCGATCTCACACTCGAATTAGCCATAAGCACACAAGGAAATGTATTATTATTTTTTGTTTACCTACGTATCTATGTTTGATAGATTTCAAGAGAGCCGTCTTTGTTCATTTCGTGTCCGTGATCTGGATGATTACAATGTAGTTGATTACGACATGCGTTTAGTTATATATACATTTCAGAAAATGAAATTTTGACGGCAAGTCTCTAATCAGCTGAGATTTCCTTAAGATAACTCAGTAACTTATACCGTTGGTTAGAGTTTCTTAATAGGTTTCTCGATTCTTCAGGATATCTGCAAAGTATCGAGACTATCAACGTTGATAACCCGTCAGAAAATTTACACGTTAAAAGTGATCTCGAAAACTCAGTTCTCTTGCGACTATCGAAGTCAAACAGATGTTTTGAAATGACCTTTGTTAATGCAGAGTGACTGTGTATTTACCTTTTTAATATTTCAATATTCGTTCTCATGTTTCACAAATGTAAACCAACATGTAACACGTCCCATGGTGTTTTTTTTATAGCGACGACTCACTGCGGAAAAGCGTGGATTCGATGGGATCAGAATCTCCAAATGGCGAAGTCCACGAAACCATTTTGGGCGGAAACGGAGAATCCGAAGATGACGATATTCCACCACCGCTTACGAAAACTGAGCAAGAGTTACTGAATAACTGTTTATACCCTTCCGCGAACCTGAACGCCAACGAGACAGTACAGCTTGTATGCGTCGAAATGCCAACCAGCGGGGAGCTAAACGAAGAGGTCATTGTCGTAAAAAAAGAGCAATTTTGATCGTGAAGAAATCCAAGGTGATTTATGTCACTCTGAGCCAGGGCGAAGAACAAGCTTTTAAAATGAGTGTTGATGATTTTGAGGTGGAAGAACCCGACAAAAAGTTTGGTAAATATTTTATTGTGATGATAGTCAAGAAATGTGAATGAAAAGTTTCGACCGTAGTTGTGTTTAGATAAGAAAGCGAAGCTCGATGCCAAAACAAATTTCCACCAAGATGGGGTTTCGTTTAATTCGCTATGCCAAGGTGTTCGTGTTATTGTTTCGGAAATACCTACGAATGCGTGGTGTTTTATAACCTCGAATGAGAGTAGATAAAATTTTGTAATGATCGGGTTTATTTTAAATATAGCCCGGTGAACGTGTAAGCAGGTTCCACGTAGATAGCCAGTAGAGATTTAGCGCGTACCTAGGGACAGACCGAATTTTAGAAATTAATCCTAACAACAAAAGTTTTGTCTATGATGAATGGTGCCGAGGACAGAAATGCATCATCATAGGAAGAACAAATTTCGACAGTCTGAAGTGGAATTGTCATATCTGTTTATCTAGCACTGAACATTGTATAGAATTTCCAACATCCTTACATTTTTAAGGGATAAAGATCTCTTGCGGGCTTGACACTTAATATTTTGAAACGTGATCTGAGTCACCGGTTTCCGTAATTATTAAAAGCTCTCCTGCACACCAGACTATATTTTCAGTCTGTACGATCGATAACAAATGATATTTTTGTACATTAGTGACGAAAGAGATGTACACAGTTAAATGTTAATTGCTCGGAGTTTGAAGCTTCAGAAGTAATAAATCTCCTTTTTCCTATGTTATTACTATACCTGTTGTACATTTGTCCTTGTTATGAAACCCGTCCTAATCTGGTCAAAATATTGTGAACCTGCCCAAATGCGAAATAGACGGTCAGTGTAAATTTCAGACTGCAGACTGTAGACTTTTTGACTGAATTGTGTTACCATTTGCATCATTGAGAGTTAACCGTAAACAGGTTAACGGGAGCGCTATTCAAGCTAAACTGAGTGATATTCAGTCTAACCGGAGTGATATTCCGACTAACCGGAGTGCAAACTTTTACTGCGATTAGCCTGAATAAACCTGTTTTCGGTCAGCACTCGATGTATACATGGAAGTAACACGATATATACTTTAAAAGTCTGTAGTCTGCAGTCTACATTTTAATACCTTCAGTATTCATTTTACCCCTGGTCTGCAGTCTGCGTTTTCACTGACCGCGAAATAGGTCGCAGCAGTCTGTTCCACAGTTCCCCGAAGTCTCCTTCGCAGCCAACTTTGGCCCGAGGGTCCCCGAGAAGCCCCGGCGAAGAAATATCGAACTATCACGCGTGAGAGGAAGTATAACAAAGCAAACCCAATCATCGAAGAAATGCGTAAGGAAAGAAAGAGTCAGCTTTTAGTCTTTTTCGTTCACTTTCAAAACCTCTCATTAAACCATTGATGACATAATATGGTGAACAAAGTTAGTTTTATCGCTGACAGAAAGAAATTACAGTAGACTTCTTTGTCACACAACGCTCCTTTGCGTGACAACCAAAATAATGGCCGCGAAGGGGACTGTCTGCTCGCTGGCTGCCAGTCATGACCAGTACGTTCAGACCAGAAGTTTTTTTGTTGTTGTTTTTGTTGGTTTGTTTGTCTTTTTGTTTTGTTTAGTTTTTTTGTTTTTTTGTTTTTCTTTTTTTTCACTCGGGGTCAGATGTTTGCTGTAACTGAGCGCGTCAAAAAGAACGTGTCCAGGAAGGACCAGGAAAGGTGGCATTTCTTGTGACAACTGTGTCAGTAACAGTATGTTAAACTCTTGGAAAGCCAGTGCTATCCTGCAATTTCTGGTGGGTAATAACAGAGCAGGAGAAAGGTTTGCTGACAAAGTTAAGTTGCTGACACAGTTCAGCCTCTATCACATTCCTAATGCTTCCTTATCTTGTTTTAGATGCAGTAACTTTCGCGACTAATTAACAGTCAGAAACGGATTAAAACTTCGCTAATGAAAATATTCCTTTATTCGTAGCAGGCAAATTTACTGATTCGATGCGTATTTTCGCCATTCCCATGCATTTCAAGAGAACTGATGAAATAAACAACAACCTTCGTTTAGCACCAAGGCAAGTTTCACTGATAAAGCACTAATAGAAATCCTCGCTCCCAATGACTTTGAGTGTAAATGACTCAACGGGAAACTATCCGTCTACCTGTCTAAACTATGCGGACCCCCGCATCTGGTCTTAATACGAGAAAAAGAAAAACGAGGTTGTGACCTTTCCAACAATATATTAAGTCGACATCCCTCAATATGATAAGAAATATATATTTCCTGTGTCTTATAAATTTAATACCATTTATTAACATCAGCTCGTGAATACAGACACGAATTTTTCTCGCACTCTAGATAGCGCACCGCCGAAAAATTAAATAACTTGTTGAAACCGTCACGTGCTAATATTTGACATGCGCCATCTTCAGTTCCCAAACAAACTTGCTTTTAAAAACAGGTTATTCTGCCATTCCAGATCTGAGCGTTCTTGTTGTTTTTACATTGGCATTGGAGTATAAAATTCATGTTAGTTATTGTCACGTCTGAAATAGAAATGCTGTCATCTTTCCTGCACTTGGGGGTATCTCTGCCTGTCTGTCACGATCTATCAAAAATCTGACCATAGTAGCGCGATCTTCCGTCCCGTCCCGCGGGAAAAATTACGTCCCACGCAAAGGTGCCAGAGTTGCGTCCCGCAAAATATATACCTTTGTTTTAATATGAGTTTTGCTGGCTTGGTTATACTTGCACCGCGAAGACTATTCCCATGGCAAATATGGACTGTGTTCCGTAACTAGCTGTGGCGTATTTATCGTAGTTGGGAGTCCACAAACACTGTGTCGCGGCATCGATTCCTTCGCCAACAACAGCGCCGATATAAACCTGCGACACTATTTTACATGGCCCTTCGATGCATTCCTCAACGCGAACTTTTATCAGCTCGCTTAGCAAGGGACCCAGTCTGCCGAAAAGACTATGATTGTATTCGGAAAACTGAGCCAGGTACGAAGTTAAGACGTCGAGAATAATCGTCCGAAGTTGTTCGTCTTGCACGCGATTTCGAAGGTCTGCGACAGTTTTGGCGCGAACTCGTCCCGACTTCGTTTCCGAACATCTCACTGAGTCGCTTTCGGGAATCGTCGCTAAAAGATTCCATCCATTCGATTTACTCATGTCGGAAGAGGGAGCGTTTGGCCATGTTTGCGTCCTTTTTCGCCTCCACAATCGATCGACGTTTGGGAAAGCGCGTTCAAGCACTCGTGAAGTCATTCTGTTTATGTTTTAACTCCACAAAATGTAAGTCTTCTATTCCAAAACGTTGTGCTGTTTACAATATGCGTCGCGGGTCTGTTTAAAAACGCATCAACGTTTTTACTGTCTTGAAATCTTGATTTCCTGCACACAACTTCACTCCTGTAGACGGCATATATAAAATGTCCACCACAAAGTCAGACTTTCCTTGAAAAACTCAATGCAGAGATTGATATACGTCTAATAAGTTGTCTTTCAGTACAGGAAAAGACACGATTCACCGTGTCAAGGGTCAAGACAATTAAACCAATGTAACTTATAACTGTAAGCAACTTTCCAAACCTTTCCAATGATTTTTTTTTTCGTGGGTGAACTGTGAGGTGCAACTGTCGTTGAAAACGCTTTGTAAACAGCCTATACAGCGTGCTGGTCTAGTAACAAGAACAGACAAGCGACGATTGAGAAATACGGAACAAAAGGAGGATAGGATTAGGACTTTCGTCAGACGGGGCGGGAAATTTGATCACCCTTGCTATGTTTGGAGTATGATTTGACTGTTTGCCCCGATCGGTTTCGTCTTTAAAATCCATATTTCGTGAGCGCCTAAAACTCAGTACGCAACGCTAGTCAATTAACAATTGTTCCGCTGGAGACTGCTCGAATTAATTTGTCTACCTTTAGACATGCGATAAAGTACTTAAAAACACAGATATGAAAATATGTTGGCACTGAAGTCTGAAAATTGAATTGAATAACAACCACAAAAATCAGCCAAACATTGTCACAAAAATCGACGAAGTGTTCCAACGCTTACAGTTTTTGTTGCACTTTCTTTTCGCTTTGATAAAAGATCCCTTTGGTCAGGGTGATCCTAAAGGCTTTTTCTTCTCAGCTACCTGTTTTCAAAACATTTGTTTTTCAACAGTGCTCAAACCCCCATCTTTCCATTGTTCTCATAATTGATTAAACCAGGCGCTCTGTCTGTTTTCGAGCCGTGATATGACTAGCTCCACGCAGGTACTTAAGTATTTTGTTATTCTTGTTGTGATAAACACTGTTTTATTTAACTTCGTTTTACCTGAAGCAAGATGAAAGCTGTCCTCTATCTTTTGATTCACTGTCTGGCTTCATAAGCGCACTCGACGAAATAAATAAAGCAGTGTTAAGTCGTTAGGTCTAAGGTGCAAGATAATTCGAGTATCAGTGTCGCGTCGTGCTTCAACTCACACTCCACTTTCAGCTCACGACCCAAGCGTCCATAACCCAAAAATCGTTACGGGCGGTCGGACAACTCGTACAGGAAATCCTTTTATCCTTCGATCTCACTCGACTATAAACAAAGAGTCGTTTAGACTCTTGAAATATACCACCTATGTTGTTATGGGAAATTATCAATAATTTATTGGTCTTTTAAAGACAGGTGCTTACGGAAAGTTATTTCATTGGTGGAACTTGATTGAATTATTGACGCTGATTAAATAAGTCAGATACATTTGCCCGTTTATCTGACAGAGGTAAAGGATCGCGTTATCATTTTTTGTGTGCAACAGATTGCACACAAAAAGGACGATTTGCAGAAGCGACGAATATCTGCTCGCCTCCTTCAAAATGTCAAAATTTGATAGTCACGGAGAATGAATCAACGGTCAATATGGCCTAATTTATTCAACTATGTAAACAAATTAGCCTTCGAATATTTAAGATATCTTGCGTTGAAAAAGACTTCTTCTCTTTGGTGCTTTCGAGTATCTTTCCATGAAATTCATCCTGCAGGAAAAAAGACAATTTTGTAAAGCACAGCTCTTCAACTTTAAATTCGTTTATTTCTGATAGAATTACAGCCCTCCCAAATTTTGGTTAATGGCTAAACTAATATTTCTGAATAGAAACACTCAATATCGCATAGCAATGACAATCACTGTCAAAAAAAGGTTGGGAATAAATAAATATTCTTGATATAGTATTTAATTCCCCGCAATACATTTAAACTAATTGCGTAGAAAGCGAATTCTTACCTGAGACAGAAAAAAAGCCAAGATCTACAGGAGAAAGTGTATGTAAAAATGGAGGGTTAATAACTCCGTGTTTCTACACAATAGTTATTTTGAGAAACACGATATATTTTTCAACAACTATAGAAATGTGTACAAAATAGCACGTAGCTACGAGATGAAAAAACCCTCTTTTCCAGGGCTGAAGGAGAGGCCCTGGGAATAGCTTGAGTGAGCACAAGGCTTTTCGAAAGTACGGCAAAGCCTGACACAAACGTTTTGAGTAATTAATTTTGGCCTTTCGCTCACAGCATAAGACGCGCCTTAAGTAAGCAATCAAAATCACATCAGGTCTTACAAATGCCAAACAGGAGTAATGTTTCAAAAAAGATAAAGCCTCTTCCAGGAGTTCAGTTAGTTTGGGGCGCAGCGCGAAAAATGGCGCGCGAAACCGCTAAGTCTCTTCGTCCTTTTTTTCGTTCCACCGTTTTTTCGCGCTGCGCACCAACTAAGTGAACGCCTAGAAGCGGGTAAAGCAGTAGCGTCTGCTTGCCTCAGTCCTCCGCTCTCCTCTCCCCTAAGGAAGGCCAGACCGTGATCAGGTAACCCTGGGAAGAGGTTGATATATGAATCGTCCTGGTTTACGGTTTCGAGTTCCGCTCGAACTTGCCGAACAAGTATTTCTTTCACTATATCTCGAAACAGGTCATCTTCAGTGGAAACAGAAAAAGAACGCTTTCTATTCTGGGTCTGACGAATGATCGCTCGAAATTGACCTCTGCCCACTTTGAATTTCCTTTTTCGTTATCCAATTTTACCCGCTTGCCGAGTATATTGCCTCGGTTAGGACGAAATTCCTCTCCCCAAGGTCAGTTCAAGGTTATGACAAGGTCCAACTTTTTAATATGGATAGGCCTAAGGCAAAGTGTTCCTTTGAAGTTGCGTGTTAACATACCCAATTTTAATTTTGCAAGTCTTAAATGTCACGACTATTATTATTTTCTCATAAAACAAAAATTGGAAAAGCCAAGTAAATGGGTCAAGCTAAAGAAAGAATTTAGCCTTGATGACAAGCAAGTTTCAGAGGCATTTCTTTTGCCAGTGAAGGTTGCTAACGAACCGTATCTACGCTCCTTTCAGTACAAAGTGTTTAATTCTGTTCTGTTTGCTAATGACCGCCTGTGTAAAATACGGTACGTTTCTAATCTCAACTGCACATCCTGTCATCAGCTAACAGAAACCATATCCCATATCTTGTTCGGTTGTTCTTTTTCAAATTCTTTTTGGCATGAGGTTAATAAAAAAATTTTGAGTAAAATCAAGAGTTGCAGAAGCCTCTCGCTTACATATGGCAATGCTATTGTTGGGTCTTTTGAGGAGGAGATGGATCTATTTAATTATATAGTGATTTTAGGAAAATCTTTCTTTTGGACTTGTTGATGTAGAGAAACATTACTTTCCTTGAGTCACTTCATAAGAATTTTGGTAATTAAATATGAAACTGAAAAACACATATATTTCAAATCGAATAGAACGAATTTGTTTAAAGGAAAATGGAGGATTTTTGAGGAAACAATTTAAACTAACAATTAAAGTCGGACAACGCTATTATTAAGGAAAATCGTTAAGTTAAATATGTGTGTAGAAAAGAATTGACAATAGCTATTTTCGTAATTAATTCAATATGGTTTCATTGTTAACCTCTGTAAACCAAACGTTCATTCTCCTGTAACTTGATTGTTGAAAAAAGAATTGTGGAAATAAATAAATTAAAAAAAAAAATGACTCTTAGCTTCCTTTAATTACTATTCAAGTTTCTGAAAAATTGAGAGTGCATTTCGTTTCCTTAGCAACGAAGTGGACCCACGTCGTGGTGAGGACCTGAGTCCTGAGCTGAGTACAGTACAGTACCGTAACCCGCATTTGTTTAATGAATTTCAGAGCTGAAAATAATAGTTAACAATCATTTCCCGAGCTCGCGTTGCATATGAAATGATAAATAGCCAACGAGACACGTAGGCCCTGGGTGGCTATAATCATCTCAAACCCAACAGACGTGAGTATAATAATAATTGTGTTGTTAGAAACGACCCCAAAATATAGAGACCAGTAAAATTAAATTAAATTTAAATCGCCCCGAAAATTTACGCGTATGCTTACCATGTTTGTAGAGCATGGTATAACAAGGGCTTTCCACAAGTTGCTCGGCAACTTTTTGGCAACTTCTTGTATTTCGAGCAACTTTTTTCGCTCCGAGCAACTTTTTGCATTCTGAGCAATTCAGTCTAGGTTTCCATCATTTCTGAGAAATCAGAGCAGCTTTTAATGTTTAAATTGGCCGTAATTCCATATTTCACAATGTTTTAGTAGACACGGTATTAATTTACTATGAAAGCGAAACCTGATCCCCTCCTCACTGGACTGCTAGGTCGGCGTTTTTTTTTTAATTAAAATGGTGGACGAAGTTTCATACTCGACTGAGTATCTCAGGTGAAGAATTTTTACAAGACTAATATTAATCTTGATGCGTAGTCTTTACTCATACATTTTCTGGATTTAAACGAGGACAAAGTTATTTAGCAACGCTGGTTACGCCGCAAAATTGCACAAAAGTGCTTTGACTTTTGTTGTACTTTTGCATCAAATAAACGAAAAGAGCAACAAAATTTTTTGTTGTTTTGGAGCAACGTTTGAGCAACTTTTTGGGAAATCTCGAGCAACTGGCGGAAATCCCTGGGTGTAATGGCTCATAACCCATGATGGCTAAGCCAATGAAAACTCTCGATTTGCATTATGAAGTAATCCAGGTTTTAATAATACTACTAATGTATAGACTCTCAAAACTTCCACATCCGGCGCAATGACTGAATAAGCGCGTCGCACAGCAATTACTATGATTGCACGAAACAAAACAAACCATGTGTTTTCGTCGTGATCAGACCATCGAACGTTAGATTTTCATTTCTATTCGCCAATTAGTATAAATCTACTAGCATTCTATCGTGAATACTGTTCTCTGATTGGCTACGCTACTCACTATCCATTCTGTTGTAGATAGTGAGTAGCGTAACGTGTGCTTGTTAACAAAATGACGGCCGCTTCTTTGCGTTTTGGAGGCGTCTGTGAAAAAGGTTTAGATACAGTTCTGAATGAATAGTAAATTTATATTAAAACAATTAGATTATTCGCACTTGATTTCTAGTTGACTCGGGATGCGCCCTCGTAAACTATCACGCGTTGCAATTGTAGTTCGCCACTAAATTTTCTCCGATTCTTATTGGTTTAAATCGATCACGTCACGCGATAGTGTTTATCCGCGGAGAGACACTATCGGCCCTCATAGTTTACCACTAAATTTTCTCCGATTCTTATTGGTTTAAAGTGATCACGTGGTGCGATAGTGTTCGTCCGCGGAAAATACCCGGATGGATAGTACTCGTCCGTGAAAAATGTTCTGTAAACAAGCGGGTTTGTAGAAAATAAACAATTGAAATTGTATTAAGTGGGTTTAAGTCGGTTTTCCTTTTCAAATTTTACATCTGGCTGTCACGGCTTTCATCTAAAAATGTTGAAAATAATTCAACATGAATTTTGAACTGGCACACGGAAGAAAATTTAGCGGTGAACAATAAAGACAATAGAGTGTTTATGTCTCGGAACTATCGGTCTGATAGTTGCCCCTTGGAAATTTGATGTTCTTAAAACTAGCATATTTATTTTAAGAACATCAACTTGAATTTCTGCAGGGCAACTATCATCCGATAGTTCCTCGACAAAAACACTCTATTGTTTAATTAGTAGAATTCCACTAGTATACTAATGCAAACGCTGTAATTTGATTGGCTGAGCCATTGAACACTATCAGCCATTAGTGTGCTGTGGCTGGAGGTCAAAAAAGTTGAAATAATCGAAAATACTGAAGCGCGCGCACACAACTTCAATTTTAAATGACAATTAAATCCGAGCGATCTTTTTCAGGCGCAAAGTTTATTAATACGTCAAGAAATAATTGGAAACCGATATTTGAAGTGAATTTTATTAAGAATTTTAATAAAAATAATTCGCTCTCGATTTCTATGAGGTGATTGATTCGGCCTTCGGCCTCATCAACTATCACCTCATAGAAATCTCGAGCTCATAATCTAATTTTAAATAGGCGAAGAGAGAGACGATTGCAATCACTGTCCACCGGCGCAGGGAAGAGAAGGTTGGGATCTTCACTACTAATCTAGAGTTACATGGTGCGAACCATTCGGTCAACTTATACAGGCGGAGCTACAGTGCTAGATTTTACAAGTCCCGAAGATAGTGGAGAACTAGTGCTAAAGAAACCTAAGTATATTTTTCTCGGGCTTCACTGTCTCTTAGAGACCTATAAATAGTGACAAACCTCATTTACAAAATAATTCTTAACACCACAATTCAGACCTCGCCTAAATCTCCTTCATTCACCGACGGAGGAAAGAGATCGGTGTTGATTATTTGAAAAAGCATGCAGCTCGTGCAAATGATCGCCTATTATACAACTCTCTTGTTACACACCTCAACGTGAGGTTAACAAAGTCCACTAAATGAACTTTGATGAACTTTGTTACACAGAGAGCAAGTTGTTCTCGATGTAACTTTATGGTTGCTTTGATGTAGAAAATAAACTTCAAATCTGACCAAAAAAAATTCGATAAGACCTTAGCTTTTTTACGATAAAAACCAGCAATAGATAAAACGACGTTTCCAGAGATATCGAAACGTCGTTTTATATCACTGGTTTTTGTCTTAAAATGTGTTTCGAAGAAACTGCTTATTAGAACACATAACTAAGTTAGTAAACAACAAAAAAATAAAATGCAACAAAAATGTAACAAATTGTAATATGAAGAACTTGAAAATTTTAGGCTAAATTTTTCAAGCGGCGCCATACGACGTAGCCCCTTAAAAACTATTTACTAGACTATTTTTTAAGTGTATAAAGTGTTTTTTAAGTATTTTATAAAACACTATGTGCCATCCGGGCACATTAGAATTCTGAAAAAAAAAAAAAGATTCCTCACATCTTTGTTTCCTTATAACTTCAAGTCTAATTTCGAAGGCGTAAACTTAGTTTACAGCATTTTTCAGCTAACAAGCCTACGATAGTATTGATGATTTACGTCCACTAGAAAAGACATGTCGTGGTTACGAAGGCAGCCCAAATGTTCCCGAGCACCTTTCCGTGACATGCTCGAGTCAAGCGAGTTCTAGGCGATTTTTAGTCGACAAGGCGACCTTCGTGAGTATTAGATGAAGAAACTTAGTAAATATTCATTATTACGCGAAAAGTACGTAAACATCCATACGTTTCGAGGCTGCTGCCTCTTTATCAGTGGATAAAAAGCCTACCTACTTTGCCTACCTTGGCTAAAATGAAAACCATTATTCTAGACATCATATCAACCTCCAAGCGCTTTCAAGTTTTTATCTCTCCTTGCAAAACATCATCGCTGTCTTCCATGTAAACTCGAAAGGCTCTTTCCACGGCACCAACTCCAAAAAACGACTGCAACACTTTAACCACCACCAGCTTCGCTGAACTAGCGAAATCGTTGTAATTCTCTCGCACAAACTCGACCATCCTCGGGAGCTCAAAGTCAACAGCTACGACCTCTTCGTGTTCGAATTTATCCTTCGGGCCTGTCGTAAACCGAGAGCCGAGCTGCTCGAACGTCAAGCGGCGCTCGGGTGCCACTCGTTCATCCGACAGGTCGACGTAACCACAGCAACCCCATTCGTGCGTGTCGAACTTGAGGTACACGGTTGTGAGGCACAGAGCCTCGATATCGCTGCCTTGCAATTCGACGCGCAGTTCTTCTTCCAGTCCTCTCGCGGCCGTCTGGACCAAATCCACGTACGCTTCACCGTCCTTGTAGATGTAATCTTTGACGGAGGCGCTTTCCACAGCGCCGCATGTAAACTTACCAGGGGTGGCCATACCCTCTGAAAATACAAAAAAAAGAACACAGAATATACACGTTGCTCTTTGCTTGAAGCTGACCGCTTCGCGTGATAATGCAACGTAATTTTAATTGGAATCTCGTCTGCATAACTTGGCTTGACTACGGACTGTATAAGCAATAGAGCCGTCGATGAGCTCTTCACAGACCTGTCCGATTCAGCCGTTAGTGAAAAAAAAAAAAAAAAAAAAATTAAATTTGTCAGTTAATATTTCGGGCGTTTGTCACTTGTTAGCACGAAATACAACACACAATTTTGCGCCAAATTTACCCCTGGAATATTATTTTCAATAGACTTCAAGTAGTCTCTCTTTCGCTTAGTCCGTCGTGTGTAACGCAAAAGAAAACCGCGAGAAAAAAACGTGGCCGCGCGAAATCCTGGGGGCGAGAAGCACGCTCCTTTCGCGCGCTTCTCGCTCCCAGGATTTCGCGCGGTCATTTTTCTCTCGCGGTTTATTTACGGTCACGCTCGACGGAATGAGCGAAAGAGGGACTACTCGTAGTCTACAGTTTCATTAGCTACCTCGGTTCGCTCTCCTTGCAAATATGAACTTCTGAGGGCTGTCCGCGGTCAGCACAGCCACGTGGAGCCCAAACGAGGTGCTAAACACTGGATGCACAGTATTTTTACACACAACTAACTCCCTCTTTTTCGAGTCGTCCAGATTCCTCCAGATCTCCCTTACGGCCCGGTGATGACAATAAGTTGACTGACCAAACATGAGTTGAATTTCTTGCCTCTCCTCTTCTTCTTCGCGCGAGGTGATCAACGATTTGAGCGCGATGGCGGGATTGTCTTCGATCTTCTTATCAATGGCTGCCTGTGTATGGAAACAAGTCAAGAAGAGTAAAGGGTAAATAACACAAACCGGAACTCTGAGTAACACGCTCGGATATTGTTCCGCCGGGGGGAACAAGTAACTTTTACACGTGGGAATCACGTCTTAGTGATGGGGATAGCCCGGTAAGGAGGGGGACAATTGCTTGTATGGAGCCAACAGAAAATGCATGTACACTTTACTGCGGGAAGGGGGGGGGGGGGGGGGCAAAACGACATGTTTTAATATCATTCATGGGTTTAATTTCAAACTTGCAAACAACAAGCTTTGTAGTTTTTAAGTATTGGTTAGTTATTCCCTGGTTCTTCTCAAACTCATTAATAATTCACCAAGTTTAAAGAAAGAAAATAATGACTGTGACGGTGTCTCTCCCTCTCTAGTGGATATCTGATCTCATTTAGCACAGATTTTTACAACTTGTAATTTGTCCAGTTTCCTGTAAGTTTTAGTTTGATTGAGAAGATATATCAAACACTAAAGACAGTCCTCACGATAGTGTTTGACCACATTTCCATTCGTCTCGAAGTTCGTCAAGAATACTCCATTGCGCGCTGTATTTTCAACTCTCATTTCAGTGTTAAGATTTGTGGTAAAACATTGTCTCTCGTGCTTGATATGTTATATCTTAATGCAAAAAATATATATATATATATATCTGAGTCAAACCCATAAATTGAGATTGTGGCACCTTTTAGTCACTGCGGCTTTTTTCAAAAATTTTAGACTATCAGGTCATTTACCAGAGTGACAAGCCCCTCAACAGCTTTCGCAGTGTTTGTCTGCGCACTGAACTTCGCCGACAACGTTAAAAGACAAAATCTGAGGTTAATGGAGCATGTGAAACATGACAGCCAATTTTCCATATTCAGTTCTGCTTGGGTCTGTTCTTACATTTTCAGCTCTAAAGTTAGTTATCGCAAAAACGTAAGTATAAGGCAATAGGCCACCGAGTTGTCTTTTGTCCCTGCGTTCAAACCAGTCTCCGTGCGAAACAATTCATGTGAAAATGTGTTCCGCCTACAGGTTCATTTTCATGCAAATTCATTTTCATTAGCAAGCTTTTCCACGAAGACTTGTTTTGAAACAGAGGCACCCGGTACCTCAGAAATGGCCTGTTGCCAGCTGATTGACCATATAAAATCACTTATAGAATAGCGCCGTTCTCCTCGTCGATCGATCTCTTTGTTGCCGATAAAATTCCTATTTTTGTCAACGCGTTGGAGAACCTCTTAGGTTATCACGCCAGGATTCAAATTCCCATCACATGTCGGTCTACATTCAGCTCATGTATAATCAGTTGAGAGAATTTATCTTAATTCCAAATCCAGGAGTCCAAATCTCAGATGACTTTCTTAAAGGAGCTACGTCACGGGTTGCGCATTTTGAAAAGTCAATCCGTGTTAATTATCTCTTTGGTGTTTTTCTATCTTCGTAAACTACTATTTTCAGGTCTCCTTCAAATTCAGGGTAATTTTTAACGTGACCAAAATAACTCAAAATACACACATTATATTGTGACTGAGCTCCTTTAAGGTAATTCCCTTGAAATTGTTCTACTATCAAACTTTTTTTGAAACTTGGCATAATTAACATTCATGATATGAACATTAAAAAAATGCAATAAAAAAATGGGGTCACTGTGCTTGTTTACGCGTCAGCAGGCTCTTAAAATGGGGTATTTTTACTGGCTGCGCGTTAAAAATTTGAATCACCTCCATACAAAATTAAGTCTTGGTTACTTGAAAGACACAAAATATGTTCTCCTATCAAACTTTTTTCTTCTTCAAATATGTTCTTTATGAGACTGTTCTTAGCAAATACCTGAAAGAAAAATCGGGGGTCACCGCGCTCGTTTAAGAGAGAAGAAGCATTTATTTCGCTATCGAGCTTCGTTTGAGGAAAATCTCTTACGTTTTGTACGCGCACGCGCTCATGTGCGCGCGCTAATGACGCGAAAATCGTGCGCAGTGAGGATGCGCAATGTAATACTAAGGAATCGCCTTAACTCCTGTACTCTCCTTACCTGTCTGAAGTGTCCATAATACTCTCGGTACTTCAGTTCGTAAACCCATTCTTTAGGTACATCGTTATACGCCTTGTTGCCGACCTCAACATGACACAACAGACACTCAGGGGGGAACCCCTGCGGACGAATCCCTGTCTTGAAGAAGCCTTCACTAGACTGTTAATTGAAAAAGGATAAATTAGAGAAACCACGCGCAACGCAAGAGAAAAGCGCGATGAAAGCGTGTGGACAACCTTACACTTTTTTACGATAACTGCTGAAATTCGCGCGCGCTCATTGGCTAATTTTAATTGCCAATAAGTCGACCGACACATGAATTTATAATTTATGCGATGCGTCAACGAGCGAGAAAGGACAATTTGACAATTTGTTATCGTAAAAAATAATTTGATGTCAGTTTTTCATGCGTCTGCCCTGTTGTTGACAATGTATTTCGTCATAACATTGTCAAAGGAGTCTGCGGATCCACTCGGCTATCACCTCGTTGATCCACAACTACTTTGACAATGTTATGACGAAATTCATCATCAACGACAGGACAGACGCATGAAAAACTGACGTCAATTTGTTAAATGGCATGCGGACGCTTGGCGTGACTATTATAGGACACGCGTGCGTTTGGTGCGCGTGTTAAAAGAGTACGCGCGAGAGGAAAGAATAGTGAAAAACGTCCACACACACATTTCCGCGCGCGTGCGTCACCTGTAACTCGCACCCTTTGCATTTGCTCTATATTGGGCCGCTAGCCGCGCTGACAAGACCTATAATCAGGTCGAAACAGCTGCCCAAGGTTGCATTTTTGCTTTCACTTTGGACTCTATCATGCCGTTACCGCGTTTTTAAAAAACGTTTCTTATGTTATTGTAGTATCAGCCCTGCTAAATTGTCCTTCTATTTTTGTCTCATCACTTAATTTGCTACATTTGCATTTTCTCTTTTGCCAGCAATGCAACTTGAAAGCTTGTTCAATATTATATAGAACTTAGGGTTCAAAAACGAAACTGTATAATGACGTTTCTTAAACCTGGAACCCTTGATATGTTTCTTTTTGATAGATGTGAAGTAGCGACCTAGCTATTTTGTTTTGGAGCGCACCACTTTTTTTGGGCATTAACCTCTTCAAACCCTGAATATTTCAACATGTATATGACATTTTACAATGAAAAAGCACAGCTCTGTATCTGTAGCATTAGGAGCAAAACCTTGCTAACAATATTATTACAAGTTAAAGTATTTACTATTATTATCAATTACAGCGGTGATCAAGTTAAAAATGTGTGCGTTCTTACGTGACAGAATGACAATATTGAATGTGTGATACATAATTAACAATTTTGCTATCAGTGGTATTGTAAAAAGGTAAATATACACAAAGAGGACTGAGTCAACTTACCTCATCAACCAGACTCTCTGCAACAAAAATGTAAGTGTGCTGGAGGAAACCACACGAAAAAAACTCAGCACTCGTGGCCTCAGTTTGGTAAGGATTGGTGTCACCTACAACAACAATAACAGTCGTGATGATTAATTTGTAACTGCTCTGCGCCTTTTCATGATAGATCTCAACAAAGCAAGTTGAATCAGAACAAAACACCTCATCAACTCAGCAAAACATTGTGAGGAAGACATAAATTTTTCAAAAACAGAGGAAAAAGGCTAGGAAATTTTGGAATTATGGCCCATTGATTTCTCCCCTATTTCCTTTTTGCAGCAAAGAACTGGGATGTAATATGTTCACACTTGATGCTTGAGCATGGTGCCTGTGTATGATTCTCATTAGACACTAATGGTAACTAATGTGAACACACCTTTTTTTCCAGAACTCACACCAGAACTCTCTAGGCACACTCCGTCTGCAGCTTGTGATCAAGGAACAAGGTATCAACCTTGTACCGAGGCACTAAATGGTACTTAGATACTTGGAGTACTCAGTACGGTCTGAATGCAACAGTATTTTGTGCTGATGCCCAGACATCAGTGCTTGGGCACCAAGTATGAAGAGATTGCCTCTCAATTCAGTATCCTTAGAAAATACAGTGTATAAGGAGAAGATGCAATCTGTTTCAATGAAACCATGTTTCTTAGGGTAAGGACCATTCCAAAGGCTATGGGGGATGGGCGGGTGGGTAGAGAATGTTCAGGGACCTTTATTTCTTATAATATACAACTTATGAAATTAGTTTAAACTGGATCATTAGATAATTGAATAAAGTCAATCTGAGAGTTTTCGTTGGCTTAGCCACTTCATGGGTTATGAGCCATCATACCATGCTCTACAAATATGGTAAGCATAAATGTAATTTCTTAGCGCATTTTTATTTTCATTTTAATTTTTTAGTTTTCTATATTTAGGGGGCATTTAACAAAACAATTGTCAGGGCTACACGCTAACCTTTCAACTTACTAGCCAAGTGGCTAGTGATACCTTAGATAGTACTAGCCAAAACCTTTTTTTACTAGCCAGGCGTCGTGGTTGGTTACCCTATTACATGAAATTTTTGCGACACGTTCATTTCGCGATTTGGGGGTCCACATATTTCGCGACACTTAAATTTGGCAATTTTGCCGAAAATTTTGTATTTTGAATCACTTTAAGTTTGCATTTTTGAGTACCACAAAATTTATTTCCTTGGCAATGTTACTTAAACATGTCTTTGAATTTAGTAAACTGACTTTATCAAAGGTACAATAACGTCAAAAGTAGCAAAGACGCAATAGCGGTACTATATGTTTACAGTAACATAATGTGTTATGTTCATGACACTTACTTAATCGCGTCACTTTAATTTCGTGATTTTTTTTAAATCATGAAATTCGCAAAATTAACGTGTTGCAAAAGTTACAGGTAGGTCCAATAATAGCAGAATTACTAGCAAGACTTGAAAGCACAACGCAAGCGACTCTCTTTAATACATACTGTTGGTAATTATACTGTACTTAAACTAGTTTCAAAAAAGTTCCAGTTCCGGAAAAGACTTTCGGGACTCTGTTGTTTTTTTGAGACTTCCTTGGAAAGACATCAAGACCCCCAAGACGTCACTGTAAAAACTGTCGAGACTTCTTCACAGACAGGCACCGTAGAAATGTTTCAAAAGCAAAACAACTATCTGAACAATACTGTAAACTGTCGTTGGCGAAATTTGACAGCTAAAAATGGCTGATTTAAATGTCAAAGGAAATAAATCTTTCTCATCTAATTATTTCTGTGGTGGTAAGTTTGTAAGTATGCATGCAACGACAAATCACCCATGTATTGTTACGCTAAATTAAATGTTATCCCTTTACAGTTCTGCACTATTATGCGCATGAAAAAAATTTCACAACAAAAAAGAGCATTGATGTGTGCTTTCAGAAAATGCTGTCTTGTTTGTCAAATATTTCTTTCAACAAAATTAACATGTTCAGTTCCCCGTTTACGCACTACCTGATGAAAAGTAAACAAAGTTAAATTTGCATATGTGCTGAACACGACATGCTCAGTACCATGATACATGTATATCCACAATGAAATTCTGACCTTGTTTCCGAGAAAAGTGTAAATTTCGTGTTTGTCTTCCTTGAAGAAGACAGAAACTAGTGCAGCCAATTTCATTTTGTTGACTAGCCAAAGTGGCTAGTGGAAATCGAAAACCTAGTAGAAACTTAAACTAAATTTCTTCTAGTCTGTGGCTAGTTGGCTACCGTTAGTGTCGAGCCCTGAATTATTGCACTCATGCTTAGCTTGTTGAGTATGAGATGATTATAGCCAACTTGGTGCCATGCACCTCGTTTGCTATCTACCATCTTATATCCACCCTGAGCTCATGGAATAATTGTTAAATAGATCAGATAAGATCAGAAAAAATTATGAAACTTAAAACCCATGTTATATTAAGTCAGCTTCAAAAAATACTCAGACTTACCACTGAAGTACTCCAAAACTAATTTATCAGCTGTGGGACGCAGTTCAGGATTCTCTACACGGCAGTCAATGATAACATTCCTCAGTTTGCCTGTCAGTTCTTCGGGTATCTCAACTCGGTCTTCCTTCTGAACCAAGTTATTTTGAATTCCTTTTACACTGACAGAATTCCGGCCGTGCCATGGCATATTTCCTGTTAATGTATAAGCGACCACTTGACCATATGAGTAGATATCAGCTCTAAGATAGAATAACTCATCATCGAGGTCTGTATACTCTTCTTCTTTTTCAGGCTGTTCCTCAACAGGTTCTGTTCATGGATGAAGAAAAGTTGGCCCTGTTTAAAGCTGCTCCACTCACACATTGATTGATCTAAGTAATTTGGAACAAGCCTGATATCTGAATCTGCTTATTATAAGAAGTTTTGTTTCATGCAGCAGTTGATTTAAGGTTCATTCAACAGGGATTTGCATGTCTATACAATTTTGGAGAATAAACACCAGTTGTTTCATAGAGCAACAATTGACCCTACATAACATGGGTACTAATTAACTAAAATGCAAAAATAAATGAATCATAACATTTTTAAAATTTGAAATTGAAACTGTTAATTATTTTTTGGATGGTTCATGTCACCTGAATCAGCTTTCTCTCCCAAACAGACATTTATTATCCAATAATTATAAACAATACTCCAAACTTTATGAGTCCCACAGTGCATACAATAAGACCCTGAGCTGCCAGAGCTCAGCCAGAGCTCAGCCAGAAATGCTCTGGACCTGTGAAATGACAGCCATTACATAGGTAGTTTTCAACACTTGGGCCTCTCTACAGGAAGTTTTTATGAGTGTAATCTCTTATTGCTCTCTGATGGGCTGAATGAACCAGAGAAGCTAGCTTAACATCAAATCTTGTTGTAAGCACTGTTCTTATTAATAACTACAGACTAAATTAACAAACTGATCGAACTTGGTTGAACTTTGGAAATGGTAAATACAAAATAATATTATTATTCATGCTGTCAATTAAAATTATTGCCCATCACGTCACCTTCAACATAGTCATCATCATCAATGTAATCATCCCACACCTCAGGAGCTGTCCAGCGGGCATGGAATAAAGACAGATCATTCCCACTTCTTTCAACAGTTCGTGACAAGCCAAAGTCGGCCAGTTTCACCCTTAAGCTTCTTACATCCAACTACAAACAAATTATTTATAGCAATTAATATTAAAAAATCATCACCAAAAAGCTACAAGGCATATAAAAATAAAATTCAGTGTCTGGGGAATATCTCACTTGTCATTCTACACTGAAGTAAAGTGTTTTTTGTTTTTGTTTTTTGTTCACAGTTATCAAAAGTCAGTAATAATAAATATATTATATTTTATTCAATAAAATATTATCATATATTTATAAATAGACAATAATAATAATTACTGTGATAAATACTGGGTCTTTATTTCTAACATTGTTAATAATAATTACAAAATTTCAATCATTAATTGGGGAAATTGTTTTGGACTTTTATTATCTAATCCCTAAGAATAGTAAATAGGTAGGTTAAGACTTATTTGTTTGTCTAACAGTATGAGTGCTTACATGTATCTCTGATTTTCATACAATGTAAAGGTATCATAAAGCAATTAGGGTTATTTCTACCCCCCTGGAGAGGATGCTGGTCATCGCAGGGTGACCCATAAAACCATAGCTTGTGCTGGTTTTGGTAACATGAAGTTACTAGGAGTATTTCTACTCCCCCCTGGATTTGATGCAGGTCCATCACCAGGTTGGCCCCAAGCATTAGATTTGCCAGTACCCATTTATACACCTGGGTGGAGAGAGGCATTGTGAGAGAAATTGTGTGGTGCTCAACAACAAAACACAATAACCCTGGCCAAGGCTCAGTGACCCAGAACACATGATCCCGAGTTCAGTGCACTGTGCCCCTCCCAATCATAACATAAAATAATTGCTTTTTTGTAAATTGTATTATTTCCCTTTGGGATAATCAGACCTTTATATATCACTCCTTATGAAAATCACACTACTTGATGCTGACCAGTTTACGTTACTAAGTTAGTCTACTTTTCCTTAATATAACTATCATATATAATAACATTGTGTATTAAATAGCATGTAACATTTGACGTATATACTGTGGCTTGTAATCTGTGTATATGTAATCTATTTTTAAGAAAAGGTGGTATGATATACCATGTTAATTAAAATGTACATCTATGTCTACTAGATGTTCTCTTTTTGGCTGAGCGACGCAAAAGAGAAAAGAACTCACCAGAATATTATCAGGTTTCAAATCTCGGTGACTGATTGGCGGGTTCAAACTGTGAAGGTACATTAAACCATTAGCCATTCCCCTACTGATGGTCCACACTTGACTCTTAGGAAGTCCCTGAGATTCTGGTGTCTTGTGATCCTCTACAAATCTGTACAGATTCTTGGGGATGTATTCCATAACCAGAAAAGGACTTCCAGCTTTCAATAGATATTTTTCATGGGAAATAGCATTTTCAAATGTGACGTTGCATTCCAAAATGCTCATTCCTCTGAAAGCAACAATGTTGTCATGGCGAAGATCTCTATATTTAAAGACAAAATGAATAAATAAAATTATCATAATCATGAAACCTATAAGACAGTAATAAATTTAATAAATTTAATAAATTTATTAACAATTTGTGTACCAAAATTAATTAATAGCAATATTAGAAACTGAAGCTTCAAAGCAAGTCTTTAAAGCACAGCCACGTGGCCAGCTTGGGTTTTACTGCTGGGGAGATAGGTTAGGCTTTGGTCACGCAGTGGAAGTTTGTCTGTCATGCTGATCACAGACCAGTGATCCCCCCTTTACGCCATAAATTGTTGTGTGGTTTCTGTATTCATCTACTACGAATGTTTGGTGTTCAATGTAACTCTGTAGGAACTGCAACATTAATGCCCTATATGAAAGTGTGTGCTAGCTTAGTGCAAGCATTTGGCAAGCAAAAGAATTTTGACAACTGACACGTCTTGAGTGATTTTCCTTTTTTGCAAGGTTTTCTAAAAGAAATATAACAACAATAATACTAAAAATAACAACAATAATAATAATTGTACCTATAACAAAATTCTTGATCGTGATTAATTCTCTGCGCGCCTACCGGTATTTGTCACGTAATCGGTGCACAATCATGTGGGTGTCCAATTACAGGTATCCAATTTGAACTTTTCATAATTGAATACCGGTAATTGGATACCCACGTGATTCACACGTCAATTACGTGCGCTTTCGTGACTTCCTTCACAATGTTTCTTACAGTTTTCAAAAGCGCTACAGATGTTTTTGCTCAAAAGAAGTTCTCAAAGAACATCTTTTTAATTCCAAAATTTGTCATAGATACGATTACTTAGTAATTTGCTTTTTTTTTCTTCCTTACAAAGCTCTATCGGTTACTATTTACTTTCTTTACATTATATTTACATATCTATGTATTAGCTAGGAATTGGAGGAAAAAAAAAATAATAATAATAATTAGTAATTGGACCATGTGTCGTACAATTCAGAGAGTAATTGTGCTCGTAATTTCAAATTGGCCTCGCGCTCGTCCAATTTTGAAATTACTTGCACAATTACTCCCTGAATTGTACTCCACTCGGACCAACTACTATTACTAATAACAATAATAATAATAATAATAATAATAATAATAAAGACTTTTAATTGTTTATGGAGGGTTAAAAAACAATGTTGTCAATCTGTGTTTCAATCTACTGAGCAGAGCTCATATAACACTTGTGAAAGTGAGAGGGAGAACTCAAAAAAGCTACAGCAAAATTAATTCTCCTATGGCTTTTGATTTCACAGCATTTCTTGTTCTCCTAAGCTTTCATTTGAGTTTCTATAATTTGCAAATAATAGAGACATGGACTATGTTACGTAACTGTAATTAGCACTTGGAGTTCAGACAACAAGAAAATCGACAAGAAATCATGCATCAAAGTCAAAAGTCAAAAACAGAACTTCCGATCTATAAGTAATAACTAGCAGGCAAAATTTCTTCAAAACATGTTCAAATTATTATATTTAATTTTACTTTTTCAAATCGAAGTAGCATGTCTTACAGATTGGCATTAGTAGAATAATATAATTTCTTCAATCTGGTATTATAAGCTTATGCATTGATTTGACAGCTTTTTTTTTTTTTTTTTTTTTTTTTTTTTTTTTTTTTTGCAGAGGATACCAGAAGAATGCAGTTCACTTGACATACCTCAAAAGATTTCCCTCGGTAAGCAAGGGTTTGGTTTCTTTGAGATTTTTCAACACCTTAACAGCAACATCATTTCCTTTAAGTTTAGCCTTGTACACGCTTGAAAATCCTCCTTCCCCAAGTCTTTCCCATGCAGCTAATTCTTCCTGGCTAACTTTCCCTACTGTCCTCAAGCCAGATGAGTCTGCAAATAATATTATTTTAATTGCACTGTTACATGTATAGATGTGGAGATAGTTTTGATTTTGTTAGTAGCTGCATTAAGCTTATATTTCACCCGGTGATGAGAAATTTAATAAGGGGACTGGCTTCGAAAATTGGCACAGTCAATAAAGACGGATTAGGGGAATCTTACATATTTTTAAAAGTTTATCGAAAAGGAAACACGAGTAAGCTTATTACATAGCAAATTGGGATGTACTAGACAATCGAGTTTCAGTTTTTAGATTGTAAAAAGAAATTCCCTTTACCTTCCTCATTGCATGAAGCCTTTATAAAATCTAGGTTCTTGATTACTTGCTGCAAGACACGTCCGACTCTCTCCTTTAGCGAGAAATCACTTCCGGCATTGAGGGAGTCGACTGCTTTCTTAAGTTGTTGTTGAATTCCGTTCAATAATTTCACCCTATTTCCCGCGATTTCCTCCAAAGATAACCTCGAAAAATCATTAAAAGTGTCCTCCATATTATCTTAAGACCTTTAGAGTCATTTTCCACAACTTATTTGTGGAAAAATCGGCAATCCATGCTCACAAATAATCCAACATGGCTGAACCCCTGTAGGCATGAGTCATCTAAGGCATAAGGGGATTCCCGGAAATACTATAACAATAGTACGCTCTCTGTCATTGGCTGTAATAAACGTCATATCCAAATTAGGAAATTTACGCTGGAACCAATCGAACGTCTTGTAATATACTTGGTAGTTCTGGGAAAAAGGGATGAGGTTGCGTAGGGCGAAGTGTTGGCAATTTGTGAAAGGAAATGGCATCTAAGGGCTGAACAGCCTTGTTACTTGTTAGTGATACTGGTAGGTGGAAATGCAGATTCTTTGCAATTTATTTTAGCAAACATTTTGGTCAGTGGGTTGTCTTCTTGTGAACACATTTCGTCCGCGGTCTTCCAAACAAAGCGCGATATCGCTCGTGTAGTTTTCGCGCCACAGCCAAAAGTGTACACAATGAAGTAGCGTTGTAGTTCATCAAAGAAATCATGATCCCGGTCCAGTCGTGCAATCGACACTTGTTTAGTCCCTGGGGAGACACGTGCATTATAATTTCGTTCGGATAGCAGACACGGAATCAAAACGAATCCCTTGTAGTGCGTCAGCAGTGCGGTGAACACGCGCGGAAAAATGCGGAGTTCGCACGAAGGTATG
This sequence comes from Orbicella faveolata, assembly GCF_042242905.1. NCBI lineage: Eukaryota > Metazoa > Cnidaria > Anthozoa > Scleractinia > Merulinidae > Orbicella > Orbicella faveolata. The sequence continues at coordinate 2,765,405 of NW_028301555.1, forward strand.
ATCCGAATTGCCTTAATTAAGGCGGCTACACTGGGTGACTTACTTTAGTGTGTCACTCCCGAAGGGACATCGTGTTTCGGTTACACGTCGGAATAGCGCTGACGAGGGGATGTAACCCCGTAACTCAAATCAAATGAGACTGCACTTTGCAATTGTTTCTGTGACAAGATCTACGTTTTTGTGTAAACATTAATATTTGATGATCCACAACAGGGAAGTATTTTTAATACCTAACATCGATCGTGTGAGCTGCTTATCTGCTAATGCTGCTGCGTGCAAGTTGCTTTCCTTGCAAGGCATGGAATTAAACCCTGAAAATCCCTAAAAACACTCGTTAAAATTTGTATAGGGTTTTATTTGGGCGAGTAGTGAGTGTTCAGGGCTTTTGGCTCCGTTCCGGGTTTCCCAGTTTTCAGTATATGCTGCTTTCAAAAGCAGGATGATCTTTGTTTGTGAGGATGTTCTTCGATCGACACTCAAAAATTTCTAACCTTAAATTTGTTAAAAATTAAATTTAGTCTGATATAAACACGGAGCAACTTCAGAATACCCGGCCACTTCATTTACACGTGTCAGTGTGCTTTGAAGAACCAGGTATATAACAATAGTTGCTACACTATCTAGTGTCCAATTTATTTATCCAGGTGAGACGAAATTGTATTAAAATACAATGTATATAGAGGGGCCAGCTTGATTAATACATTTTAGATCGATCCATAAAATCCATATTTTAAAATAATAAAAAGAAAAATCAGATTTTTTTATAACAAATGCTTAAGATGAGGTAAGGGTTGTTTTACCAGTAGAATGAGTACGATATGTTGCCATTTACTAGTCATGTCTGAATTATTTGTTATCAGAATGATAGGTGTATAACTGGGTCGTGGAGGGAGCTTAAATCGGGATTTTTTGGTGTAATTCGTCAGTGTAAGTTCAAGACCAGGGAGCTTAGTTGTTTATTGCTACATTACATGTATAAGATCTCAAGTAACTTAAAATACCTTGTAGTGATGAAATAAATCAAGGAAAAAAACACGACCTCAGATGGGAAAATGTCCAATATAGGTATCTTTTCATTAATGAAAGAAAATTGATATTGTTGTAAGTTTGAAACTAAACATGAAACTAAATGTTACTATAAAAGATTTAAGTAAAACTCATTCAATACTGTGTACATTTTAATAGCTGGTATTTCAATAAGGTGTGTATCTCAGTCTGTTACCTTTTGAATGCTAATTTCTTTGTTATTGTCTCTAACCAGAGAACCAACCTAAATTTAAGATGGAAGATGATCGAACAAGAAGGTACATAACAAATCTTTAGGTTTTGATTGGTTAGATTGAAGGTTGCATCTGAGTGAACTAACTAAGGTAGACTGGTTTGATGTTAGATTCAAAACAAAACAGCATGATCAAACATCATTTTCCTGTCACTACCATGCATTTAGTATTTAATTCATGACAGGAGTATTCCTTGATGAAATTCATCATCATTTAAATTCCTCTACAAGCTCTTTTTAGCCTCTTTTTTTATATTGTTTACCAAACTTTATTGCCTCTGTTTTGGTATTATTATTGAGGGTTCAATATTTGTTGTTGCAGTATTATAATTTATATACACTTAATTGGATCAAGTATTAAGTAAATCTCATTTGCTAAATCACTGTTTATGTAATAAAATTTATATGCATCTATAGAGTGTAATATTATTTTAAAAAAAGGCTGAACTGAAAATTATTTTTCATGAAGTCATTGCTTCAGTGTTGATTAGAAGTGAATGCTCAATCAATTTTAATTTGATTAGCAGTATTCAGAACAGTGTGTACTAGACCCCAGAATTTAACCCATTCAAACGGTACTGTTTTTATTTATTTAGCAGTTTTTACACAGGACATTAGTGTAGCCTTGATTTATGGGTTCCAAAATTAGAATAAAACTAAGTATGTTAATTTACAATTTTAAGTGCCTGAAATCTATTTGTAATTGTATTTGATTAAATTTGGAAATACAGTTAACAATAAAGATTAGCGAAAAAACTGAGCAACGACGTTTCAGTGTCATCCTGGCACCATTTTCAAGTTAAAAAATATTTGTGCGAAAAGTAAACTAATTTATACCAATGGTAGAGGTGCGAAATTGAATAAATTAAGATTAAAATAGCTGTTCAATGTTCATGTTCATTCCAATGAGGTGTCAAACACTGGTAATGAGTTCAGTGTCTGTTCAAAGCCTAAACAAATACTTTTGCGCGAATGGAGTCTGACTGTGTGTTAAGGCTCGGTTTCTTCTTGCGAATCCACAACATTTCGTGGATCAAGCAATCGAACTTTCCCTGACATTTCTTTAGGATCTTAAAGTTGTTAGTCAGGTCACCAACTGTATCAACTCGGTGTTCATTTTGAAGGTGTTTTCCGATGGCGGTAAATCGGTGTTCCTCAATGCGCTTGTAAAGATGACGGCTAGTGTAACCGACGTATTCTGCATCACACAGATCACATATATAGTTATAAACAACGCACTGTTGATTGATCAAAGGTGGTTTTGGCTCTTGTACTTTGAGATCATCGCCAATTTTACGGCTTCTGAACACCGGCTGTAGTTTGTGATCAAGTTTATTACTCAAGTCCGAGAGATGTTTCTTTACTATGTCCGCTGATTTCTGGTCTTTAAAAGGCAGGACAATGCGGTAGATATTCTCTGTTGGAGGCGTCGATCTTGTGTCTGGTGACATCACTGAATTAACGAAACGGGTGATGGTGGAGTTCACAAGAGAATCTGAGTACTTGAGGTTAGAAAAGATCAGTTTAAGGCGTTCGCATTCTGTTGAGAATAGTTCCCATGTTGAGGACAAGCGGTAAGCACGGTTTAACATGGTTTTAACTAAAGATCTTTTATAGCGGTTGTCGACATGACTTTGGTGGTGTAAGAGGAGACCAGTGTTTGTGGGTTTACTACTCCTGTACCTTTATCTGGTTTCGTGATTACGATGTCATCTCTTCGTTTTAGTTGCTCAATAGCTCTTTGTAGCGCTTTCGGTGGTTTGGGGGCTTTGCACTCGATGTAGTTAAGCGCGATCGATCGAAGGGTCGCCGCAGCTAATTCCTTCTTATCATCGGATAATGAAGGCTCCAGTTGCCAGAAGGCTTTCTCGAAGCTAGCTTGAATGTCCATTGAAGAGATGCGTTGCGGCAAGGAAAACTTCAAACCTCGACACAGAACAAGCTTCTGGAAGAATGAAAGCTTGTAGGAGGAAATGTTCTGGATATGTTTGTCCACATCGTGATCTTTGTTTAGCAGCTTCATGATTTTGTTGATATGGCCACTCATCATTTTCTCATAGTGCTTTTTGCGGAGGTTAACCATCGTTCTCAGGATGCACATGTATTGGAGCGATGAACAATTCCGGCGTATTTCAACGTAGATTCCGTTAAGTTCCTTCTTCAGTGTCGCATTTTGCTTTACTTTTGCCCTTAGTTCTTCTGCGATGACATTAGTTGAAAATTGCTCGGAAGCCTTTATAAAGGTACAGGAGTAGTTGTTATGGATAAGGCAGAATATGTTCGCCTTTTGAGTGAATCTTCCATCAACGATACAGCTAAATTTACTGCCATAAGTTCGGAGAGACCCAAGACGCGTGGGCGACCGCTCAAAAACTACCACCCTTTACTGCAGAAAGAGAAACACCTTGAATCTGTCGTGCGCAAAATTCTCCCAAAACAGATTGCCAACTCAGTTTGCCCGAAAGGATCATGACTCGCCCATCTTTATGGTCTGCCAAAGACTCATAAAGAAAAACTGGCGATGAGGCCCATTCTATCCGCCACAAGTACTTACAACTTTGCCCTCGCGAGATGGCTCGATGATAAACTGAAGCCCCTGACGATCAACAGCTACACAATATCTGACACATTTTCCTTCGCTGATGAGATTCGCAATCTGAGCCTCAACGAATCTGACATCCTAGTATCTTATGATGTCTCTTCGCTATTTACGAACGTCCCACTACAAGAAACCATCGAGATCCTTGCTGATAGAGCTTTTGTTGACAACTGGTTCAACAAAACACACCATCTAAACATCAGCAAAGCTGATCTAATTGAACTGTTGTCAGTAGCAACAAAGGACCAGCTATTTCAATTTAACGGTCAACTCTACCAACAAATTGATGGAGTAGCGATGGGCTCTCCCTTGGGTCCCCTAATGGCCAATACTTTTCTTTGTTCTATCGAGGAAAAGCTACAAAACGAGAACAAGTTGCCAGACTTCTACAGACGCTACGTGGATGATACACTAGCCACAATGAAAGACATACCAACCACAGAAGCCTTTCTGAAGACTTTGAACAACTGTCATCCATCCATATCCTTCACCATGGAGATCGCATCTAACGGTAAGCTACCATTTGTCGGCATTGAAATATGCAAGAAGGGCTGCAAGCTGGTAACAAGTGTTTACCGTAAACCCACAAACACTGGTCTCCTCTTACACCACCAAAGTCATGTCGACAACCGCTATAAAAGATCTTTAGTTAAAACCATGTTAAACCGTGCTTACCGCTTGTCCTCAACATGGGAACTATTCTCAACAGAATGCGAACGCCTTAAACTGATCTTTTCTAACCTCAAGTACTCAGATTCTCTTGTGAACTCCACCATCACCCGTTTCGTTAATTCAGTGATGTCACCAGACACAAGATCGACGCCTCCAACAGAGAATATCTACCGCATTGTCCTGCCTTTTAAAGACCAGAAATCAGCGGACATAGTAAAGAAACATCTCTCGGACTTGAGTAATAAACTTGATCACAAACTACAGCCGGTGTTCAGAAGCCGTAAAATTGGCGATGATCTCAAAGTACAAGAGCCAAAACCACCTTTGATCAATCAACAGTACGTTGTTTATAACTATATATGTGATCTGTGTGATGCAGAATACGTCGGTTACACTAGCCGTCATCTTTACAAGCGCATTGAGGAACACCGATTTACCGCCATCGGAAAACACCTTCAAAATGAACACCGAGTTGATACAGTTGGTGACCTGACTAACAACTTTAAGATCCTAAAGAAATGTCAGGGAAAGTTCGATTGCTTGATCCACGAAATGTTGTGGATTCGCAAGAAGAAACCGAGCCTTAACACACAGTCAGACTCCATTCGCGCAAAAGTATTTGTTTAGGCTTTGAACAGACACTGAACTCATTACCAGTGTTTGACACCTCATTGGAATGAACATGAACATTGAACAGCTATTTTAATCTTAATTTATTCAATTTCGCACCTCTACCATTGGTATAAATTAGTTTACTTTTCGCACAAATATTTTTTAACTTGAAAATGGTGCCAGGATGACACCGAAACGTCGTTGCTCAGTTTTTTCGCTAATCTTTATTGTTAATTGTATTTGAGTATTGTTTATTTCTGTACTTGATGACATGAAATACAACATTGTTAACAATCATTAGTGCAGTGAAATAAACAGGCATTCATAGGGGCAAAACATACTTAAACAACTAAAATTAGCATCTGGGATGTTTTCTCCAGTTGGAGTGGAGGTTCATCTGCTTCCACAGTATCATTTCAAAATCAAATGGCAGAGAGAAATGGGACAATGGTTAAAGTACAATTTTTGGTGAGTACAAGTAAATGGTACTAAACTTAACAAAACTTGAAGATCATTATTAATAAATAGTTTGTTCATTTTGGCCAATAAAAATGTCAATACACTTACAATGTAGTCTGGGATATTGTATTGACTAGGTTGTTAACTTAAGACTGTTCTAACTAACAATCATGTTTATTAACTTAGTATGAAACAACATAGATTGATCCTCAAGTAAGGTGAAGCCTGTGTCAGGTCAGTGGCACATCCTGGCTTCTTGAGCATAAAGCATAAAGCAATTACGAGCATTTCTTCTCCCCTCTGTATGGGATACTAGTTCATTACAGGGTACCCCAGCCCCCAGCATTAGATTTGCCAGTACCCATTAACACTGTATACACCTGCGTGTCGCAAGGTACTGTGAGACATTCAACAGAACAAGCCAGTCAGGTCTCAAATCCAGATTGCTCAATCTCCAAGTCCAGTCCACTAACCAGTATTAGGGTGACTGATCTACAACCCTCAGTGAAAAAATTATACCATTGACATTATTGAGTAATGCAAGTTTAAAGTTCCTTAGACTTGATTAGTCTGTACTTTATGGCACAAAAATTAAATGCATATAGAATTCAATCCTGAACAACAAACAATCAGGAAAACTTCACAGTCAGTACCCTTTCCTTAACTGGATGTGCAAATATTTTACGTCATCGCTATGCAATTCAATGGATTGTAGTCGCATGACACAATAATCTTTCTGAAGTCTTGGTTTGACCTGAATGGAAAGAAGCACTTTGAGAGTGAAGTCCTTGTCCATGAAGACAACACAAAAATTCAGGCCAGGCCTCAAACCCAGATCACTTCATCCAGAGTCAAGCACATTAACTTTCAGGGGACTGTGCTTCCCAATAATCCTTTCATTGTCATCATCATCTTCACTGTTGTCATCTTCGTCATCATCGTCACCACCACCATCATCATCATTAACATCATCAATCATCGTTAACTCCATAGTCGTCGTCATCAACATCATATTTTATCATCAGTCCTCAATGTTAAAAGTCGTCATTACACCATGGGATACATACAAAATTAATATGACCTCAGTTCAAGATTCTGTAAATAATGACCTTGATTTAATTTTTCATGTAGCTACAACATCTTCCACATCTTGTGAAAGAGTTAACCTGGGAACTACAGAATGAATTTTCTAAGTCCCTTAATCCTCAGAAAGAGTCTGGGAATGATTGGCGCATAGTAGCTTCACGGCTTCAGTTCTCAAGCATTATTCCTCATCTGGAACAGAAGTCTAATCCAACTATTGAACTGTTAAGAGAATGCACTGTTACCACTTGTAAAGAGCTGCTGGAGATTCTTGTGGATGTCAGGAGATCTGATGTTCTGGATGACATCATGAAATTTATAAACAATGGAAGCACAAGCTATGCAGGGCTTCTGGGTGCCAAGCTTTCCAAAGAAGAGAGCCTTGATGGTGATAGCAGTTCTAAATTGTCATGGCCCTTGCAAGATTCGGGAAATTGCAGGTATTCTAAGTAAATTATAATTATTATCATTAATATGTTTTGAGGGTTTAAGTCAAAATACTCATTACAATACATTCTGCCCAAGGGTGAATGACTGGATTCATTCAATAATCTGCTTCTCAAACAATGAGTTGAAACATCAAAAGCAGAATCAATACAATGCCTCATTTTCTATGGGATACATGTATTGCACCAGAACATTACAAAACTTGCTTTCAGTAGCTTATTTTTAAAGTAGCTTATTTTTGGAAGTATTCCTTCTAGTATAGCAACATGAGATTGTAATACTGGCACTCATAAAATAAAAATTGAAACTGTTAAATCTCTAAGCTTCTGGGAATGTCTTAATGTACATTAGCTCATTAAATTTAGTTTAATTTTATAGTTCCATGGCTGACAGCAGCATGTCAAAGTTAAAGTTAGGGCCACAAGAATCAGAAGAAAATGGTAAGTGTAATTATTTGTGCCTGGTCTGGGTGAAGGGTCACAGGTTTTATGGGTAGTTACTTAATAAGTAGCATTAGACTATGTATATCAAGAGCAGTCTTGGTTCAATCCCTAACTTATGCCAGTTATTGTGTTCTTGCACAGCACAGTTTATTGAGGCTCTCTATGGGGTTAACCATTAGCTGCAAAACAGGCCAAACATTTATCTGTTAGGTGTAAAAATTGCCAAATTTTAACCCTTAGTAGCATTGGCTGTAAAATGGGCCAAAATGTAGCTGTGACAGTGTAGGTGTAAAAATTGTGAAATTTTAACCATTAAGGTATTAACCAGAAATAAAAAAAGTTAGCCACAAAAGTGTTACTGTCTGTAACTGTATTGTGTCTTTTTTGTGGCTAGTGTAATACATGTGCAAAATGCAGCTTAACACTAGCAGGGTCCGAAATTAACTTTTTTCGGCAGGCGCCAACTAGCGACTGAAATTTCTTTTTCAATCGCCAAATGGCGACTGAAATTTCTTTTTCAATCGCCAAATGGAAAAATGTGGTCGCCAAAAAGTGTCAATGAAATTTTTCTTTTGCAGCGAAACACAAACCAAAATTTTTGGTCGCCATGGGCCTGCTGGCAAAATAATTGCCATCGATGTAATCAGGAATCAAACCAGCGCTGAAATCATCTTTTGACCACTTTGACAGATCTACATTTCCACCTAACCCCTGAGAATATCTAAATCTTCATCTAATTTCTTCGCAGATGTTCTGTCTCCACCTTGTAATAAATTACCGAAAGATTTCAGAACATCTTTGGAGACCACATCGCCTGGATAAATATTCATGGTGAAAGAACGCACATGGCCTCTTGCGCCCGCTAATACGTATGTTATCGGAAACTGCTGAAAAAACATGGCAGCGAAGCTTTGTACTGATCGTCGTTGTGAGACGTTGTGGTAGATTTATAATAACAGGAAAATCGGTTTTATACTTCAAAAGCAGCAGAAAGGTAAAAAGGAAGTGACCAATTGGCCGGCGGCTATGAATTTTATTTTAATCGATTTGGCTGAAAATCAAAGTTATTGTTTGTGTAATTATCGTGACATGAAATAGTTAATCGCCTGCTGGTGACCAGTTGTGAAATTCTGGTTGCCAGTGCAAAATTTTTAGTCACATTGGCGACCAGGAAAGCGCAATTTCGGACCCTGACTAGTCTTTTATTCTCATATTAAATAACTTTTCCCATCTGGGAATGGTTCTAAGACCTGACATATGTTTTACGGAAATCAAAAGAAATTTTGAACTTTTTTTAACAGTGAAAATTAATTTGTAACATATCAATAAAAATGGTTGGTGTACAGTAGTAGTTTTTTTTTTTCAAGATTTCTGTTATAATTAATAATAATAAGTTAACCATTAGTAGTAAAAAAAAGCTTAACTGTTAGCCGTAAAAGCCACAACCCCATTGAAACCCTCTTCATTCTCAGTCTCTCTCTCCCCTTGGCACTTTAATGAGCATGGATCAGTTGCAAAACTCATGCATATGCTGTTGGACCATTATTACATGTACGTAATGTAAATTGAATTAAAAAACAACAACAGCTTTATTCGCTCTTGACAATGACAATTAATTTATAGATTGTTTTCACGTGATGTCCTCATGCACTTTCTAAAATCCAGTTTAAGTAAAGAGCCACCAAAGTTTTTATCCTCACCCGGCATAAGAGGGGGTATATTTATATCTGTTTAGAATTTTACAGCTCAATAGCATGCTTTGTTTGGAAACCAGTGAGAACATTTTGAATTTCAGGGTTATGGAGGTTTGTGACACAATGCTATGATCGAGTTGAAAAATTGAAAAACATAATTTATCTCATGATTTAGAGCCTTTTTAGAAGTTAGAGCATTATGAAAAGTGCTGTTTGTTCAGTACTGATAATCAGTCGCCTAGATAGCCAAAGTAAGTTCCAGATATTTACACTATTTTCCGGCCACCATATTTGTGTACCATGGATGTACATGCCAACATGGCGTTTTGATACTGGGCTCTGTAAATTTCTGCGAAAGATTTTAACGAATATCAGAAGTTTGGAGAAATGCACAGGCCTACATGTACAAAAGTCAGAGAAGTGTCTTATTTAGTTATCGTCTATAAGATCACAATTTCTTAGCTTTTTCCACTGGATGGTTTTCGATTTATTTTTTTATTGTGTGACAGTGAAAACGATCTATAGTTATGATAATCTGTAATTGAGTTATTTTTTTGTAAAAAAAATACCTCTTAGTCGGCGTGTCGGGTATGTTATGGACGGGTCAATGGGTGAGTGAGTGAGTGAGTGAGTGAGTGAGTGAGTGAGTGAGTGAGTGAGTGAGAGATGTATGTATGTCACACCAACCAGATTGATCTACTATGAACAGCCAATCAAATTTCTTGTTGTAAAGGTAAATGGTACGTGAGAAACACAAGGTATGTATAAACACAAGGACTTTGGTAATTGAAAAATAAAGAGTGATGTGTATGTTGCCGGTTTGTGAGTTTTAGTCTGGTTTGGAGGGGAGTGTGACAGTAACATACGTACATTGGATTGTTTTAGAGTGCATAATTTTCAGTGTAATGGTGGCTAGTTATGAACGAGATGAGTCTTGAGTTTTGAAGCAGTTCATGAGTAGTAGGCAAATGGCACGAGATATTTTTATTTTTAATTACAAAGGGTAACTTGATACTTTTGTTTTTCACAAGGAGTTAATTCAATTAGAGGTCACGAATCGTCGGTTCTAGTTCTTAGGACATGTTTTAGAGGAGACGAGACAATTTAGATTTGAAGCAGTTCTAACGTTTACAATAGTAAGTGCAGGTAACGATTGTTTTGTTCTTATTGCATGCAAATATAACGAGATATTTTTATTTTTTAGTTACAATGGGTAATTTGACACTCTTGTTTTTCACAAGGTAGTAAATTCAATTAGAGCTGACGAATCGTCACCATTTGTTCCCACGAGATGTTTGCTATTTTTAGTTACAAATGGTAACTCGACACTTTTGTTTTCATATGGGAGTAAAATTCAATTAGAGCTTACAAGTTATCGGCTATTGTTCCCAGGATATTAAACAAAAGAGAAGCTTTCATTTCTAGAGCGTTTTTACGTCTCTGCAGTAGCAGTTTAATATTTTTATTTGATGGGCATTTTATGACATTCTTTTCAGTCCGATATTTTTAAAGGTAAAAAGTATGAAAACTGTTCAAATGTTCTTTGAAGACTGTGTGGCACCAAGTTAAAGTGCAATTTAATTAAATCAGACTTTCAACGTGTCAGAGAGGTTTTTTCTCTTTCTTTCAATTTTCGGTGAAGTAGTGTTGTTGCGTTGTGTTGTGTAAAAAGGGTAAACTTACGACTCGTATAAAATGCAAAAAGTTCTCTTAACTTGAGTATTTTTGAGCAAAAATTCCTCTTGGGGGCTGGAAGGGCTCCCGAGGGGGTACTCCCAGAAAAATTGGTTGGGGGTGTGCGGCCTGCTTCCCAAAACCCTTACCCTATTTATGACCAAAATCTGCGATATTCCTTACCCTATTTATGACCTGACCAAAAATTCGAAACCCTATTTACCACCTGACCCTCAAATCAAAACCCTGTTTCAGACCTGCGTTATAATTAGCTCCCTAGTTCAAACCAATGTTAAATTACCGTAAACATATAAATTTGTGAAGGGCTTTTGTTGATTTTCTTTTCGATAATGATGAAAAAGTGGCTTCTTCTTAAAGCATACCCATATCAAGGCTAGAGTGCAAAAACCATACCCTATTTATGACCAAAATGACCAAAATCAGCGAAAATCGATACCCTATTTATGACCAAAACCGCTGAAAAACCATACCCTTCCGGGCCGCACAGACCTATATAGCCCATATAAGGAAGTCCCCCCCCCCCCCCCCCCCGAGGGAAAGGCTACATGATCGGTGAGTGAGGGAGTTATGCATGTGTGCGTGTCACACCAATCACAGTGTGGGTTGTATCAAGTAACGAATAAAATTGCCTGTTAGAAAATAAGATGGTATCTACATTAATCTGGAGATGTGTCAGATTACTGTAGTTTGTTCAGTCAAACATTTTATGGCTTACTATTTAGTAATCTTACCATTACCGATGTAACATCGTATGTACATCATAAACTCCCAGTTTCTTTCTTGCTGTACATCGCAACCAAAAAAACTTGTCAAATCAACCAAATCAGTACTGTAAACAGTTCCATGAATGCTCCTATCTCCGAGACTTATAGTTCACAAAAAAATAACTCTTGCACGCCTTGCGTGCCTATGTTTTATTTATTGTTATAAAGTACAGTCACTGTGTAAAAATCAATATGCCTACCTATATTAATGCATTAAGCAAGTTTTGCTGATAAGAAAAATAATTTCATGTGTTAACTTTTCAGTTCATGATTTCATGATTCATGATTTTGTTTATGTAAACTAGGGGAGAATTTTTTCTCTGATGAATCCGAGAAGTTCTGGCTAAACATTGCTGGGGAGTATGAGCGGAAGGTACGTAGTATACACATAATGTACAAAAGAAACATTGAACATGTGTCCGTAAATTTTGATTAAGTGATTTGTTTGACTGCAACGCTCTACTGAAGGTGTTTTATTAAAGCATCCTTCGGGGAGAATGAAAAAGTCATTTGGTGACAGATCCTTCAGTGTGGCTGCGCCCACTCTGTGGAACGCTCTTCCTGTTAGCCTCCGCATGATCAAATGTATTTCCACTTTTAAGTCAAATCTTAAAACTTATCTTTTTAAATTAGCTTTTAATATTTCTTAAATATGTATATATAAATAAATGATGTAGTGTTTTTTTTATTATTATTATTTTTAAATTTTATTGTAGATTTTTAATACTTGTATAGTTTTAGGTTATTTATTGTTGTAATGTGCTTTTGATCACCTGGTATGTTAAAAAGCGCACTATAAATCAATAAATTATTATTATTACTATGCAGCTGTACTTGTCTTACTGTGATTATCAGTTGAGTAAGGCAGGATGAAATGTTGGTGACCAGGTTTTAATGTGAGAAGTTGCATTGTTGTCACAGACAACTTTCTCTGTTTCCAGTGGACAATTGTCGGCCTTTGACGTCATTTGCAGCAAAGTGGACAAAATGTCAGGTGATGATATTGTTACCAATGGAAATGAGGAAAGTTGCCTGTGGCAACACCGTGATTTTATGTCCAACACCTGGTCATCAAAGCTCTGCCGTGTCGTACTCAACTGATACTGTAGTATGACATGACACCCAGAGTCTTGGTTAAAATCAGTTCTCTGTATTGCACAATGATCATGCAACAAATTTACCATGTTCAAAAGAAAGCCAAAACTTCATTTCTTTTAAATTAGCAAGGGAAAAGAAGGTTTAAGTGGACAAAAACTTGGCTTAAAATTCAATGCCCATCTGGTTGCAAATTGGCTTGAACTCCGACTTTACTGAACCATTACTAATATTTTTTTTTACATTTTTAGAGCTGGAAAAATTTTGTGCAAGCTGCCAAAGACTGTTGTCCAAAGGAGATGCAACAGGGAAATGTGGAGAAGTTTCTCTGTAAAGTGTGCAATATTGATTATGGTAACAGTTTATTATGAATGTATGAGTAATGGATGGCTTGACTAGGCATAATTCCAATTTTTAAGCCTGATATGTCAGGTAGCTATCATTATTTTACAATGAAAAGGTCCAAAAAGGCAGCAAAAACTGACCACTGCTCACTCTCCTACCATCTTGTGCTCTCAGTTAAGCTAAAAAAAGTTACCTTAAGTTTATAAGTTTCCAGTCATTTGCAGGTTTATGCATTTCAAATTTTGATGGATCCATAGACCCTTTTCATAAACGGCTGCCAATTATAAATTCTTTGTAAGTATTAAAATTAGCCTGACTAACCTCATTTTTGAGTTGATAATTCAAAAGAATTTTTACTCCCAAACGAGTTTAGTGAGGCTAATTTAAATGCAAACAAAAGAATTTTAAATTGGCAGCCATTTATGAAAAGGGTCTATTCCCTTTTGAGATCTATCCTCTCTGCTTTACTGAACAGTTTTGAGCATTTTTTTTTCTTTTTACTAAAAAATATATCCCTATGCTCTAATTTCAACATTATGGATGAACAGATTTTCTTTTTTAGGGCAAACTTATAACTTTAAGTGCACTTCCATCTAAGAATGGGTTAACTGGTAGTTAATTTTTTTTTTTTTTTTTGGTAAAACGAATCTACTTGTTATTTGAAATATTTCTGCACAAAAAGTTTTGGATTGGGTTAGATCCTCGATTTTCTGTGTCCCGACGAAATCTCGAAGATAGCTCCAAAAAAACGCCATTTTGTTTCTGCATAGGAGCCAAGTGGCCCATCAGGCCAGCACTTATCTCCAGTTAGCGACAAGGAGTATTTCTATTCCCCATGCCCCTGGATGGGATGCTAGTCCACAACATGATTACCCCCCAGCATTACAAATTTGTTGATACCTGTTTAGACACCTGGGTGGAGAGAGGTACTGTGAGAGTAAAGTGAGGAATTGAATCAGACCACTTGATCCATAGTTGAGCACACTAACCATTAGGCCACTGCACCCCCACCCAACCCAGGAAACTGAAAAACCAGGGAAACCTTGCAAAATATTGCTGGCTAACCTGGACCAGCGTCTTAGCCGGTGGAAGTAGTTGGCTTATGCTTTAGCAACTGGGTTAATCTATTTTATTGTGGATTGAGGCTTGAGTGCAACTCCAGGTCAGGGGTAACAGGACACTGTCTGCAGCATTTTTCAGCAATTAATCGTTGATAAATAAATGTGGGACACTCTTTTTCAGTCGACACCATTAAAATGACATCAAACAGCTGACTGACCCCAATTTTTATAAGCTGGTTATTAAATCAGCATGTCAAGATTCTGCAAGACGAAGTGCTGAAAAATGCTGAAAACTGTAGTGGGCCGGCCACTTATGAAGCTTTTAAGTTTCACCACTTCACCTCCAAGATGTCTCCATGTGGGCAGAGTATTGTCTAAATGATAATTGTGTTTGAATCTGTCTTAGAGCAGTTTTCATTGGAGTGTCAAAAAGTAAATGGTTTTGCAATTACTACGCTACGCGATTGGTTTAAAAAACTTGCGCCACTTTGTCGTCCAATCAGAAGTAAAACCAAAACCAATCGCTACTCGTTCGCACGCATTTCCCTGCGCTTTGCATCAGCTACATGTAATTACTTCGAGTTTTGATTGGTTCACTGGATTGTCTGTGTCCTTCAAGATTGGCGAGAGTGATTACTTTGGTTTTGGTTTTACGACACTCAATTGAAAACCGCTCTAAGCCAGTATAAGTCATTTACTCACCTTACAAAAAGTGGGTTACATGTTTTTCTTTTTTCTTTGCTCGTGATTGAAAGCCAATGACAGCCATGTCAGATTGGACCAGTTTCTGCAACTGGTGGCTCTGTTTGGACCTTTCAAGACAGGACCTGATGGATGCCTTCAAAAGGTGTGCATTTAATATCCTAGCAACCCTTTGTAAGTGTGTTTAATTAGGAAGTTAACTAAATGTGTTAATCATAATTCACAAAATTCTTGGTGAACATCATCGGCCAACTTAGTTTTTCTTGTAATGCTGTTAGCAAAATGTTTTCGCATTTGGACCCCTCTCGCCATTTTCAGGCAAATGTACACCTTATCTTCAGGCCAGCCACTGGCTCCACTTGGTGGAGAGGATGGGGAGTAGAGGTAGGGGAGGGGACGGGGTCTGAACTTCTCAACTCCCTTGCCTTTCCATTATTTTTTACTCTAGGCGGAAAAAATGTTTGGCTGTTTACCGTTCAAATACACTTAGGGTAATCCCTTTTTTTCTCCTCGTTCATACAAATGTTATAAATCGTGAATCATGGTACCTTTCTGAAAACCTGGCTGCATTTTGAGATTGCAAGAAATTGAGAAACTTCAAACAGATAATGTAGTCCTCAATGAGGGTGGGTGACCTTGCTGACCACTAACTTTCAACTGACACAGTTTTGGCTCCATTTCTTTGTCTTCTTTTTAGATGTACAACTTGATGAAGAAGTCTATTTCAATGCGAGATGGTGCTAAAGAAAGGTAATGGAATTCTCCAATTTGTGCTAATGCCTTTTCAAATCACTTTTAAAATTGTTCCTTCTTTGCAAGTAAAAGTTTTGTTTCTTTATCTCGTTACCAGTTGGTTCGCAGGTCACATGAATGAAACCGAGGCTGCAAATCGCCTTGGCGACCAGTCCCCTGGACATTTCCTCATTCGCATCAGTTCCTCTAGAGCTCACGAGGGCGTATTTGTTTTGGCAGTCAAAACTCGCGATAATGGTGTCGTCCAGATTCAAATTGAGGTCAGTAGAGTTCGTACTTTTCCATTTTTGCACCATTTTTACGAAGAAAACTTGATGTAAACTCAAATTTAAGTCGAGTAAAAGCTACAAAGATCACCAATGGATAGAAATATCTGGCCGTGGAAGAAAAGTCAGTCAGTATAAAGATTAGCGCAGGGTTGGGACAATAAATTCTAACAAGGTGGCCGTTTGGGGAGGTTCGATAGCAGTTTTATGAGTAAAGATGAGGGAAGTGGTCGTAATTTACGAGTCCACTCATGGAAGACCCACCCGATTAAGGGACAGGGTTGTACTAAACATCACCACTTAACAAAATTTATCGGTGGGAAATTTAGTGAAGGGACATCAACGCTTTGTTTGCATGAAGTGTTCATTGCTCTAAAACAACGCAGAGATTCGAATTTTGTTTCTTAGTTTTTGCCCCCTGCAGAGTGAAGGCTATTAAGCCCTGAGCAAGACATCATGTTTAACGGTGCACTGATCGGGGTACCTAAAGACACGATCATCTTTTCTGTGACCTTAACAACAAGTCAAAATCTTTTCGTTGGGTTGTTAGTATTTTAACTCTGGTCTTCATTATGTTCTAATTATAGAGAGATTTAGATGACGGTGCTCTAGTGCTAGCCGAAAGGAAATTTGAAGATCTCATGTCAGTCGTTGATGCTCTAAGACGAGATGTTCTTCTGGAAAACTGCCGACAGCTACTGATTAACCCGTGTCCAGGCCTTCCGCTGAATGCAATTTTCAGTGGTTACATGGAGGCGACCGCTAGACGAGGAGGTCGTGGCCGCGGAAGGACTCGTAGGTGATTTAGCGCCAGTTTCAAATGAGTCGTTGATGGACACGGGAAACTCAACAGCAATTTTACATTTTAAGGTTACGGATGTCTTAAGGTTATTTAATAGCGTAGCTTGAAGAATTGCTATATTCTTGGACTAGTTTAGCAAACAGCGAAGAGACTACTTCACAAGTAACATTTTAAGAAGATTGTGATCGAACTTTTAACCAGGTACGAAAAGACTTCTTAAAGAGAATGCGTGACAGAATGCGGGTGGTGCGGACAGACTCGTACCCAGTCGCTAACTACGTGTTTTGGGGAGAGAAGACTGGATACTAGGGTGGATTAAGAAGCGCAGGGTGTCATGGGATAACTCCCCGCGCGCTCTACTCGGTCCAGACTGCTTTCTCTTTGAAACAATCCAATCTGGCCCGTAAATAGCGACTGGGTGCGAGTCTGGTGCGGACGCGTAGTTTCCTTGGCGCCAAATAACTTCGCAATAATTTTATTTGGCGCTTGGAGTGCTATTTTGTTTTGGGAGCTGAAAGAAGGGAAACAGGCCGTTTATTAAGGAGAATGCTGTGCTAATTTCTGACATCTAATACTCATGTGTACAACGAAAGAGAGATCTCTTATTTGAAGGAATTGTGCTGTTGCATGGAAATGACAGTCGAGATAATTTTCCTTTATCAAAAGTATGATGTGAATTGGTCAAAAGAAAGATAAACCACGGACGGATGATCCCAGTGTATTCGGATGACGACGTAATTGAAAAAGGAATAGTTAGGCTTCCGTACGGGGAGGGGGGTGGCTGCTTACTGGAATAGGGGCACTTATTAACAAAACCACGCGCTTATAGGAAGGAAGGCGCTAAATCGAATCCTAACGGTAACTGACAAATATTGTGAGCTTTGTAGGAGGGCCGGACGGGAGAATATTTGCCTCTGTTAGTTATCGCTGTATATTTCTATGAGCTTTGCTCTAAAGCAAGTAGTTAATTATCCTTCGATAGATATTGCTTGATACTTGGTCGAGTTACGTAAAATCAGAAGATATTCGCCTATGGGGCCCGTTTCTCGAAGGTCCCGAAAACTTTTCGCACCCGAAAAGCCGTAGCAAAATCTCAAACCCTTTCACTACCCAGCTGTTTTATTCATATATTCTTAATACGAACAGGGGTTCTCGTCATACAAGAAGTTTCAGGCGTATACACCTCTCTGTCTTTAAATACCCATTAACTAAGCATGGCTTTTCGGGCCCGAAAAGATTCCGGGGCTTTCGAGAAACGGGCCCAAGGACAATTGTTGTACTGACTAAACACATCGTCACTAAAGCGCAGTTTTCATTGCTCTCCAAAATCGGTTGATTGAGTCTCCTTGAGCTCTCTTCCAAATATGAAAAACGCATAGCGTTACAAGGACTTCCTGACCATATGAATATCTTGACAGTTTGTTGAATAATCACGACAACGAAGGATATACGAGCTTATTTTCAGGTAATTGTTCGCTACTGAAACGTTGCTGCAACAAACCCACGGGATATTTCGGGTTTTTTGATGGTTTTCTAGCACCTGCGTTCACACTTGTAAAGAATGAGCTTAACGAGAATGCTCCCGTAAAGAAATGGAAAACCTTTGCATTAAGTCTAGAAATATATAAATAAATGAAGTTGTTGTCTTCTTATTAAAACGCTGCAATATACAGTGGAACCTGGAGTTAACGAATCTCTATATAACGAAGTCCTCGGTACAACGAACGATATTCCTCGCCCCAGTAATAGTAAAATATATGGAAAAGAACCTCGATACGACGAAACTTGGTTATAGCCAACATAGTTTGCCAGTCCCTTGGCCCTTCGCTACATCGAGGTTCTACTGTAGATCATTATATGTTATTCGGATGTGACTAGTCGGGCTTGGGAAATTCGAAATAGGATGAGTGATGAGTGGTAAAGCTATGGAAAAAGGAAGGAAGGTTGTAGTTGGAATCTGTTAATCCAGAAGAACATCCATACCCCGCTACCTCTTCCCAAACCCCCAACCCCACCCCTCCCCCCCCCCCCCCCCCGCCCCACCACAAACACGCCATGGGGTAGGTATGGATATTTCCTGGAACCATACAATAATTTAGTTGCTAGAGGTTCCGGTTTTAATAATTTAACTAATAGCCTATGTTCGTTTATGTAAATTTTCATCTCTCAGTGGACAATGGTGCAATTTGAGAGTTTTTAAAATTAGTCACTTAACGTGACTATGTAATGATTTTTGTGGAAATCGAAAATTATAAATAATTAGTCATTTCTGCAAATTTAGAATAAAATTACTTCAATTTGGTTGTTTTTACTCTTAGTGAGAGGTTACAAGACTCCCTCCCACTATGCCCCGGGGAGAAAATAGAAAACGGCGCTTTCACTCTGAAAACGTATAAAATGTTTTTCGTCCACACTACGCCAGAGAAATTTAAAATCGCAACATCACCGGTTTTTTAGGAGAGAAAAACTCGGGCAGAGAAAGTACATGATTATCGTGACACCGTCGATTTTCAAAAGCTCCGTTTTCAGAATGTTTTCCACCGGTTTGAAGAGCATTTTTGAAAAGCTCCGTTTTGTGACGGGGTAGTATCGATGGTAGACGTAACCGTAGAAATAAAACTGCGTTTTTTCATTTTTGCGGCATAGTGTGGACGGGTCCCAATAAATATACATGAGTTCTACTCTTGAAAGACAGTATTGGTAAAAGTATGTGATATTTAAAAGAGGTGGATTAAATTAATTCAGCCACCCAGACATTTTGAAGCCCACATCGATCCTCACCTACCAGTACATCAAGTGGCTGATGAAACATGCCCGGGGGTGCTCCCTGTAATGGTCTCTGCGGGGAGGCTCCGCCTGAAAGGGCTACCTTTTTCAGGCCTCAGGGATATGGAAGGGTAGGGATTTCACAAGTTGAGGTGTATGAAAGGGTCGGGAAATCTGTCATTTAGGTATATTAGAGGGTCTTTAATAAAATATTCGAACAGCCACACCTTATGGCTTTGTATCAAAAGCACTACAAGTGAGCAGTTACAGCAGTTATAATACAGTGTACGTAAGTAGGTACGTGAAGGGGCTACCTTTTTCCAATGAAAGGTTTACGAAAGGGGTACCTTTTGGTTAAAATAGTATATAACCTCGGGGCGGACCCTCCTCGTATAAAACTATGTTGAGTACCCCTAAACCCCTCCCCCACAGTAAACATTACCTTAGTAGGCCTCAGAGTGGCCTGGACCAGTCAAACTAGTTAAAATCCCAGTTCACCATCAAACGTTCCTGTTCAAAATTTTACGTTTTGAATCTCATCCCCTCAGATTTTCCATTGACCTCCCTTGAGGTGGATAAGGTTGTTTTCTGGCACCACAATTCACTTTTTGGTAAATTACTCAGATAAGACATGTCTCGGCAAAATGTTAATCTGATTGAAATGCAACGTAGAGATTTGCAACTCCAAAATGAAGAACTACGCGTAAAAACTACAATTAATTTTAAACCCTCTGACATCCCCAAACAAAAAGATTGAATTCTCTACGCATTTTAGCCATTTAGCAAACACTTAATGGTAGCAAACCTCTTTTTGGGTGTGAGATTGAAACCTCAGTCTATCTCAGAAGAATAAAAACTACAATATACCAACAGCGAACTTTATATCACTCACGCCTTTGTTCCACTTCTGACGTCATCACCTTTGACCAAAATTGCCATCACTTCTACTCAAATTCTGCCGGAGGAAAAGATCTTTCCAATGATGCCCAGATCAGAGTGATTGGGTCAACTGAGCTTGAAATATGCACGAAAATGCTCCGAAGTTGGAGTGAAAAACTCGGGGCAAAATTTTCCTCAACTACACCTGGCTACTTCGTGGTAAGAATTTTCCGTCTCGATGATGCTTTCTCTGAAATTCTTGAACTAGAAGCAAGCCCAGAAGACGGTCAGTAACTGCAGCAAAAAGATAAGATAAGGAGAAAAAGCAAAAGGAAAAAAAAAAAACCGAAAAGCCCAAAGACGTAGGTCACTTTCTCGTAATTTTGATTTCTGCGCATGCCCGAGCAAAACTGTTTTACAAAGCAATGCTAGTGGAAAGAAAAGGATGTTGTCATGTTGCAAATGCTTTTTGAGTAGATTGGAGCTATTTTGGCTCATAACCAGGCTGAAAATGTCCCAAATGTCCAAAATGATTTTTTTTTTCCAGGTGTCAATAGGTTAATTATGTAAATATTATTTAATCTGTCTGATTTGAAATCTTTTTATGAAAGGGAACACATTTAGTATCCTCTCCAAAAAGGATAACATTCATGTTATCCGTGAAAAAAGTTCTTGAAGCTGATGTACAAGGCAACACTGTCTCCAGCCAGGGTATTAAATCATCAGAGAGAGAGCGGTGAAAATCAGAGGTCTAACAGCGTAAAAAAAAGAGGGAAAAAAAATGCTAACTTAAATTAAGCGATACTTTGGCTTTACCCTTTCAATACCGATTACAGTGCAAGAAGAAATTTCGGTAACTTAGTATTTCCCTGTTCATACATTATACAACAGAGATTTAGTTTGACTCTACCAGAGCAAACACAAAAAAACTTTCTTAAATTTTCTTATGGCTTCCCTGCATTCTGACCACTTCTCATTGATTTAAAGCTTTTAGAAGACAGAGAAAGATTTAGAGCTTTCTTTGGCAATAAGACTCCGATAAAATCATCAATTTGGTCTGTCATCTTGGATGATGTGGTATCCTCCATGAATGAGATCATTGCATGGTCAATGAATTTCATTTTGTCAATTTTTGATGCTCTGTTCTGCATCCACATCCGCGAAAGCATGTGGCGCGATCGCTCAGCTGTTTTGATTAGGATGTGGCGTTTACTAATGAGAGAGTCTGGTTTCATTAAACAAATTTAAACGCCTTCTCTACCATAATTTTTAAACACGGCATTCATGGAAACCAGGATTTTTCTTAAATTAAGTGGCATATTAATGAAAGTTAATATAATGTAAGGATTTGGATTTTTAGTCATTATTATGTAATTTTATTTTACCTGATGTTTTTACCGTGTATAAATAATGATTAAAGATTAAAGAAAAACACTTCGGAAAAACAAGCCAAATACAAGCCGAGGAAAAGCGAAAGTATTCCTTTCAGCCTTCATGGCAGTCGAAGAGGCCTGGACTTTGTGTCCACCGACTGCTGCGACTATCGACATGATGTACTGGGAGACAGCTGGTCACTTAAAGAACAAAAAAGTAAACTTTCCGATTACATGCTGTTCACTCCCCACATAGAGGTTACTGGGTTGAAACCAGTAGCCATAAAAACTCCAACAAATTTTCATATTTTTCTAAGATTGCAGATTTTGATAGTTTGGAGGACACAGCGAGGAACAAACTAGCACTGAAAACCAATCAACTATGTCCTACGAAAACTAACATCTGCACAAGTAAGTGGCAATTTTGTTTTTATTCAACCCTCTTACTGTCGAGAAAAACTAACGTCCTAATTTATCCGAAATGTTTTTCAAATAAATGTATAAATGAAATATCAGTCAGATAGGAAAATTATATTTAAAACTTGAGAGTGAAAGACGAGATTTGTATGAGCACAAGAAAACGATACTCTGTAATATGTAGTCTGGAGTTTGTTTATGAGACATTTATACAACATTGCAAAACAAATCACAACCTCTATACTTGGAATAATACACGAATGTCAGCAAATGTTATTTATTAACACCAGACATAAGTTTACCATCGAGGGAAAGCCCCTAATTTTATGCTTGCCTGGCGACATTGTTTCAAAGCAATTTTAATTGTACTACTTCCTTTTGATGTCCTAATTTCACTGGCCTTCTTTAAATATTCATCTGGAACTTTAATTACCTCCCGGAATCAAAAATATTGACAATCTTTATTTTGACCAAAGTTACTTTTCGTATCTTAAAATGTAAAATCCAACAAGCCTTTTTAAGTTGCCAAGACTTGCTCTCGCCATTTTCATAATTATCTTTCCTTTGGAGATCAAACTTTCTATTTACTTAAGATTGCATTCGGTAATTAAACTCACTTAAAAATAGCTAGCTACGGTCCGCTGGTTAAATATGTTGTGAACAATTTCTTGCCGTTAGGGCTTTGATTCTTCTTTGAAACTGTCATATGATTATTGTTTTTCTTGCGACGTCAATAAAGGTCACGTGACTACACAGGAGTTAACTGAAGTATGAAGAGCGAGTCACTCTAATAATATTGCTTCATTAACACTTTTACTTTCCTCTGATCTGACGTTGAAGCTTTCAGATTCACAGGTGTTTGGCGAAAAACGAAAAGGGAGAAGTGGCGATTTCTTTGTGGTGCTGATTTGAGCTGAAAAACCAGAAGGTAGAAACTCTGTCATTTGCTTACCAATTTGGCAACAACTTTGCATTTTTCAAGAATGCATGTCTGAATAAACGGTCGCTCGTTTGCACTTTGTTTCAAGCACTTTAAAAGTCTAAGAATGAATCTATTTCTCCAAAGTGTGATTTAAGAAGCGACAATGTTCACTGGATTTGTCGTTAAAGACTTTAATAGTTTTAAGAAACAACGGGAGAGCAAATCAGCAAGACCAATTAAACAGTTATACGACATCAGAGTCTGCTCCAGGTATTTTGCACATTTGTTGTTCAGAGGCAATTTAATCCTCCTACTTGCTTTCGCGCTCTCAAGTCTCACTGGCTATCGTAAGATACTTATTTTGGCCTTGATCGTCGCCCTTCGGCATGAAAACAGTCAATCTATCAGCTCAGCAGAGATTGCACATCCTATAATCATTTTGTTTAAAGATTAAACTTTCTCGTTTTTCAGCCTGCACAGGTAATGAAACTCAGTTTAACACAATGATTGATTGCCGACTGTTCAATGTTCTGTGATCAAACTCCAATCATTTTTGCGTAGTTTTGACAAGCTTTCCATCTAGAGCTTTCGGTTTCGAAGCTCTCTGTTCATTGGCATTTTCAGTAAAACCAATATGGTCGCTTCACTACATGGGAAACACTGTTAAAACTGGTAAAGTTTTCGAATCCGCTCATGTGCTTGATGAAGACGAAGAAAGAAAATGCAATTTGAGTAGAAACTTTGACAGGAAACAACTTAATCATTTAATTTATTTGCAACCTTAACTTTGCATTTCAATACCTGAACACGAATGGAATTTCCTTCTTCTGATGCCTGCTTGGAAGACTTAAGGCATGCTAGGGATAAAAAACTCCAACAAGGTGATACGTTTAGATAGCTATATTCATCGCCACTTTTCATTTATTCCTACGATTGCAGACTTTCATCGTTTGGAGAACACAGAGAGGAACGAACTAGCACCGAAAACTAATCAACTGGTTCCTGCGGAAATTAACGTCTGTTGAAGTAAGTAGTAAATTTTGTATTCTTTTTAACCCTCTTACTGTCAAGGAAAACTAACATCTAATTTTTCCAAAATATCTCTCAAATAAATGCAATAAATGTAATATCAGGTAAATAGAAAAGTTATATTTTAAGCTTGTGAGTGAAAGGGTATTAAATAATTTAGCATCACATGACTGATGGTTTTTTATGAGCACAAAAAACGAAATTCTTATGCGATTAATCCTCAGTTCGTTTACGAGACATTTACACAACATCACAAAATAGATCACAGCTATTTGAAATAACACACAAATTTCACTTAGAGTTATTTTGCAGACACTAGACAGTAATCTTCTAACAAGGGAAAGCCCCTGACTTTATGCTTACCTGGCAACTTTGTTTCAAACGAATTTTAATACTTCTCTGTTTTGATGTTTTAACTTCACTGGCCTTCTTTGAATAT